>NC_056732.1:1167722794-1168022794 GCF_019279795.1 Protopterus annectens | reverse complement strand
CCCTGATATGCCATGGGGCCACATTACTACGTATGTTAACATTACACAAACCTGATATGTGACATATGACCTGTGCAATCAAATGCAGTATCAAACAAATGTGTTAGTTGTGCAAATGCTGATTGAAATGCATACAATTTGTGGGTGCATATGTGTGCACACCCTTATCATGATGCTTTGTTTCACCTATTGTTATGTGTACTACAGCAGTCCCTATTCCTGGAAGGAGTATACTAGCATGGGCCATCTGCATTTGCTAGTATTTGGTCACACTTCCCTACAAATGTCCCCCAACTCTGCATGATTGCAAGGTCAGCTCATGTGCACAGCCCTTGGAGGTCACACAGTGCCGTCACTATTGCTGTTGAGTCAGGGTTATGTCTGCCACAATTCATGACCTTGACTGTGTGCAGATACAGACATTCTTAGCAAGCTTTGGATATCTGCTTCAGTGCACTGTTGTGTTTCAGGATGACAACCCCTCCCCATCCTCAACCTTTTTGCAGATGCTTGACAACTATGGCCTACACATATGTGTCATTTTACAGTGTCCCAAACTCTGAACATGTGTACTGGCCTATTCCCTGCTAATGAATGGCAAACATACAGGTGTACACTGGCACCAGCAAGGTACAGATGGGGATGGTGGGCCTGTGGTGGGGTGAGGTGTTGGTTGTGCTGCACATGTATCTTAATTGATACTGTCTGTATACTTCCAATGTAGTCTTGGTACACCAGTACACATTGAAATGCATACCTTTGGGGACTTTTGATGTTATGCATATGCTATCTGTAAAGAGGCCTGGCTGATGTTTCCTATGGTACAACTGTCACATCTGATTACCCTAACCCATGAGCCACACTTATGTAGAGTCCAGGCAATTGCTGACACAGGTACTGCACAGCCAGTACTTACTAGACATTCCTGCAACTCCCTCAGTGTTATGGCATATTACTAGGCAGCCTGCATGACCAGTTTGCAACGTGTTGTCATCTGTCTTGGATGGCCATCTGTTTACTTTCTACATTAATCTTGTCCCATACATCCTCGCCACATACATGACTATCTGCACTGTTTGCCATGGCATATGCAATGGTGAGGTAAGGCTACATGTCTAACTCCTGTGAGCTACCTGTTGGGTATGGGATCCATTCCATGGCATGTAAGATGTGTGCAAGCCATGGCTGTCTCTGTTGCAGATAAGTGGGCACATTTGATGGCCAAACGTCCTGAACAGCAGACCATTTTTTTGGTGTGACATTGAGGATCTGTACTTGCTGGAAGGTCCATACTCATGAAGAATGCATGCTGTCAGTACCTCAAAATCTGCTTCCACATGTCATCTTGAGTGTATGCACACATATGCTTCTACTGTTTGTGAAGGTATGTATTCCCCATATTTGCTGTCCTAACATAGGATTCCATATTACACGTTCATTGCTCATATTATGACCACATTGCAGGTTGTAAGGGTTGTGGAATGCAGGATTGTGATATGCTGTAGTGTAGATCTGTAACAGTTGCCATTGTAATAGTGGTATATACACTATTGTAGCACTGTATAATGGTGATGTTTCAGACATGTCCCTACTGTAGGCCATTTGTCCCACTATTATATTCATCTCTGTGCACACATCTTGCAATGACAGGTTGTTAGTCATATTGCAGGGCTCTTACATACCCTTCAGATACTCCACCATGGTGAACACAGTGATGCAGTTTAGTTAACAGCAACAATACGTGAACATGTACAGCATGCATTATGGATAGGTATGTTAAATGTGTGCATGGAATATACAATAGCCATAACGTGACCAGTGTGTTGGCAAACCTGAACAAACACCATACTCACCAGCTACAGGTTGCTGCCCCAGAGGTATACCAGAGGGACCTACATAATTGTGTGAGAGATGTGATGTCAGTAGCCACACCTGTGGCTTTGGTACAGGATGGGAGCAGCATTAAAGTACATCAGCAGTACAAACCCACAATACTACAGATTATGCACATCTGTTTATTACTACGATGCAGCAGCAGACTATATATATTTCATCTCACAAATGCATGATTAAACTCTACAGATGGATATGCAACAGTGGTCTACTGATATGCCCTCTGGCTTTACCTGCACGCTCCTCAGCCATTGTGTGGGTAGCACCTTCTTCCACTATGCTCTCCACCGAGTCTTGCGTTTGCGGGTGGGTAGGTGCCCCGAGGCTGGTGAGGAGCTCCTTAACATGTGTCAGGGAGGGCTGGATGGCATGATCCCCCCCTGTTGCAAGCTGGTCCCCCTAACTGCAGCAGCATGCCGACAAGCATGGCAGAGTAGATCAGTGCATCGATGTTGGACCTGCTCATAACTATGGTTATGCAGGCCGACATCGTTTACCCTGTGGACAAGATCATTCTACAGGGTGGTTCTCTCATGCAGATCATGTGCTGTACACCTGAACAGGGTTTGGTAGTGCTGCACCAGGTATGTGATGATGACATCGGAAGTCTCTCCCTGGATATTTGCCTGAAAGACATAAAAAGGGAAACAGGTCTGAAGACCTCATACTGCAAGAATATAATAGTTGTTAATACACATCTCTGTCTACCCCCCCCCACCATATCTGCAACAACAATCTGATCACACAACTCAACGGTTATGTCTACAGAAGACCTATCCTTGGGACATATATCGTATTGTACAACAATGTGTGCAGTGTTTGTAGTCATGTTCCATCTTGGACCACTATAATTGGTGGCCTGTTATGAACAATGTCACCTGAATACCATTGTAAGGGCCACTATGGTTCCATATATGCATGTGTTCTGTTTGCTATGTGACTGCTGCACATCTGTTATTTTGTGTTATTGGGGATAGCAATGCATACTGTTAGACATAATCCTGGAATGTGTAGACTATTGCTACCCACATATATTCTCTAACAGTGAGACAATAACATGTTTGGGAAGACAGTTGCTGGCAGAACCACCTCTCCCACCTCATCTGCCCATGTTACCAGACCACATCACATCTGGAACACAACCTGGGACCTCATCATCTACTGGTTCTGCACTACCTTCAGGTGGAACCATCTCAGGGGATGTTCAACCCCCCCCCCCGGGAGCACACACAGACAGGAGCCTGTCACCCAAAGTCAGGTCCAGGGTCTGATGCATTGGGAGCCCCACAGAGACTTGGGGGTGTGCTACAGCACCTTGAGGCCCTCAGTACACAATCACAGGGTCTGTATGCTTCTCCTGTGCAGCCCCCACCCCAGGTCACATTCAGGGTCATGAAGATGCTGTTGTGACTGCTCCCCCCACAGTCCAAATAAATAAGTGAACAGTACACTGCTACAAAATCATGATAGGCCATAGACAATGACCAGATATACAACAACCTCTTAGCAAAACAACTAAAATGACTGAACATAGCAAAGAGAAATACAACCAGCCAGTAATTCACACATATTTATTATACTCTGATGCCTTGGCCAAAGCCTTCAAGGAGTAAAACATTACAATAAATATTTGCCTTAATCACAAGAAGCAATTAACACTTAATTACATAATTAAATACACAGCCTCCAATTACACTCCTCATTTCACCCCCTAGGGGATAAAGTATCACATTTAAAAATAATACATTGATTCTGTACATAACAACTGTTCTTTTATGAATGTTTCATCAAGCTGACTTTATCCAAAACAAAACATTGGAACCCACGATTGTCCCCATAGTGAGATTTATTAAAATGTACAGCTATATAACTCTCTTCTATTTTTTCAGTACTATGTCTCACATGTTTTAACAGCTTAGTTTTAAAACACATATTACTCCCCCACACACATAAAATATGTTACAAGAGCATCTAAGGGCATGCTCTATACTTAAAACCTCTTGAGTGTACATATTTCAACATGACAGCACTAAATATCATCCCTATCAATCTCATACTGTATGACATCTGGACAAAGCCTGACATAATTGGTGGACAAAGGTCTAAATGCATAGCTATACTTGAAATATTGCTGTTATACACTGAGAAAGTTGCTGCTGTTACAGAGTTTGTTGTATCAAATCTTTTCTGAGGGATATAAAGTCAGAAAAACAAATGGATGTTAACATTTACTGATTGCAATCACCAGAGTATGCTACTGATTTGCCAAGGACAACACCTGCCTGGGGAACGGAACAAACATGACAGGCTAACCTCTGGTCATTATCTGGATAGCCCTACAGTTGAGAGCTATGCAGAGACAGAACTTTTTCAGACTGAAACCCATGCAGAAGTAGTATGTTCAGACAAACCCTGTTAAACTAGCAGTATTCCAAACATATAACAGCATACTCACATTCTGCCCCCTAAGTCTTGAACCTTCTCCAACATTAATTTGGCTTGTCTCCACAAGTCCTGCTGTAAGAGGTATTAGCTCACACACCTCCAGGATGTCTCCCTCACAGGTAAGGGAAAGAGCCAACGTCCACAAGGAGTACTCAATTAGAGGAGTGTTTTGTCATGACATTGGCTATTGAAAGAACTACACAGCTGCTCTGCATGCAATTAGCAAGTGGGAAACATCAGTTAGTGCACAGGCCATCACCTGGTCATGAGCATCACCTTCAAAAAACATGGTGCCACCTATTCAAACCAACTCTATCCATGTAGTACAGAGAGAGAAAGAGAGAGAGAGAGAGAAAACAAATAAAAAAATGGAAAACAGAAAAGAAAAGAAAAAAAATGTATGTGAAACATGTAAACATGTAATTGAATGAACTTTGTCTGTAATAATGGGAAATATGATTTGGAAGAATACATATCCCAACAAGACTTGCTGTACTAATGTCCTACTGAACAGCTGCTATGACCATAGCATCTGGCCCTCTCTGTAGTGGGAGGGATTACAGCCATACCTCTCAACTGTACAAATCTTCAGAGAATGTCCAGTTTTTCCCATCATAGTTTTTTGTCTGTTCCTCCTGAAATCTTTTCTGGCAAATAGCTGAGTATTGAAGTCATTAAGTAATGACAAACACTTGAGTTTAAGACTCCACATCCTTAAGAATATTTACGGTAATGCAAAATGTATTATTTTACAAATATCTTAAGTTTGTAACAGGAATAATTAAAATCTGTCCCTATTTATCCCCCATCATTTTACGCTTTGTCCAGATATGATGCTCTAAGAGGGTGCGAGGTAGGATCGCAGCTCAAGAGTCTGACTCACCCTGGGGAAGGACAGCTCACATATGAAAACAGCTGGGGTGTCTGTCAAACAGTTGGGACTGTGCCACTGCTAGGCCAGCTAATGGGATGTTGTCCATCTCCATATGTTACATGTGAATATGAGTATGATGCATGTTTGTCTTGTAAATCTAAGAGACCTATATAAGCCGTGTACATAGTAAAGTACTGTTGCAGACATGTGTGTCGAACTGCATGTGATTTATTGAATTAATAACATTCAACTGTACAGTGTTCTGCTGGACAATAAGCACATTTATGACTGATATCTGTAGCCACATACACATATACTTGTGTTATGTCAGCCAAACCATTGGCAAGTCTGTGAACAATTAACAACGTAACATAATAGCCTACTTATGACCATTGGATATCTTCCAGGTTATCACAGAGATGTCAAAGCCTACTGTGCAAACAACTTACTAATGTATGGTGCAGCAATATTAATACAGTATCAATACTGATGTCCCTTTTCTCACTCATTTATGTGTGCCATTGTCCAGAAGTCCTGCTATAACAGGTTGAGAAGTATGATTGAGCAGCAAGACTGTAAATACAGTGTGCCATACTAACATAGAACAGAAATGTGTACCAGGTATCCCCTAAGCACATGCATGTATGTGCATGTTCTCCTGGAAGGCACAAAACTAATAACATGGGTTTCAAGCAGTCAGGTAAATAGGTTGTGCATGTTGCACATGTGTAATATCAGTGTCAGTGCATACAATAGACATAAATGTGTACAGCTACTGGTTGTTGCATTGCCCTGACACTATGTGTACTAAAGTAGGCATGATTATCAGGAAGTAATCAGAGAAATGCCCAACTGTGTTATGATCCTCTGTTCATGCCTACCACTAACAGCTATATCAACACCTATATACAGTGGATATCACAAGTGTACACACCCCTGTTAGAATGCAAGGATTGTGTGCTGTATGTGCTGTATGACAATCAGACCACAGAAAATCATTTCATAATGTTTCTCATCTTGAATGTGACCCCTAACCTGTACAATCCTATTGAAAAACAAAGAAAGTTTTTTCAAGGAAGGTGAGCAACTATTTCCGAGTGAAAATGTGCCATGATGTTAGAGTCCAAACCAAGACGAATGAATGCTGTAACCATCTCAACAGGTTCTTACACAACATATCAGTTTAAGGGAGTGAACACTCTTCAACTGGCATATTGTACTGATTATTATTTCCATATGTTTTCACAGACCAGATTGTTATGTTTTCAATTGAATTGTACAGGCTATAGGTCACATTAAAGGTGGAATTGTTTTGAAATGAGTTATTGTGGTGTCATGTTTCAATTATACAAATACCAGGCATTGTAACAGGGGTGTGTACCCTTTATATCCACTGTAGCTCTATGGACTCAGCAGTACCTGACCTGTAAAACAAGCCTCCACCAAGGTAGAGTAATCGCCTTTGGTGGACATCAGCAATACACAAACTACATTATAGATTGCTGTATTGGCTGTACAGAGACTCATAGGTGCAAGCAATAACATGGAAGCAAGTCCACCTCTATCTGAGCAAGCATGTATGTTCACAGGTTACTTCCGGTAAGGCTGATTATGACTACAAATCAGACATATCCACATCACCAAGGACAATTGCAACAGTGTCTCTACATATGTTGTCAGTCTCAGAGGCAACAAAACAATTCACACTCTACTGGGGGTAAAGCACACCTCATACACACATATCATGGATATAGGCAATCTGCATCAGACAGGTTAGGTGGGAACATCGCCATCCTGTCCACCCCATTTGTATAGCGGGATGTGCACATCAACCACACTCCTCCATTCAGCAAAGGTGACCATGTACACATTGCCTACTGATGGCAACAACAGCAAGTCTCCATGGGGCATAATAACATCACTGTCTACCTCCTACATGAACTCAGGCATGTGCTCACAGATCCATCACACACTACAGTCAAACACAGACTTGCCATCATCCACACTCCATCCACATGGAAGATGGCCACTGTCATCCCTCTACATAGACATGAATGGAACATAGAGAACCATGCAATTAAGTGTCCAACATTGGGGGGAATAAGATAGCTCAGGGCCAGGGGTGTAATGTAAGCTGCTATAGCCATGATGGATTAGAGGGTTATGGTGTAGTTTGGATTATCTGCAAGTACTATCCACTGTTGATGTGCAATTTGACAACTGTATGAGGTCCTGTGACCTTTTTTCCTGTTTATGTCTTCCAGGTAACATGCAGAGGCCTCCCCTCCCAGCATTCTCTGTTGGTGAAAATGACAAAATCACCCAATTTGTGATAGAACATTATGTGATATTATTTGGGCAGAGAGCACAAGATTTGCCGGAGTGGACCACCCTGTGGAGTGATCTGGTCCACAGGGTAAATGATGTCGGCCTACACAGCAGAACTTATGAGCTGGTGTGGCATCGAGCCAGCAACTTCAGCCACCATGCCCATCAACAGGCTGCTGCTGTAGTGAAGGCCCGGCTAGCCACAGGTGGGGGCCCAGCCAACCAGCCCCCACTGACACCCACTTAGGAGCTCCTCGCCAACCTTGGGGCACCCGCCCAATGCACAACCCATGAAGCTGAAGAAAGCATTGTGGAGGTGGGGTGCACCCACACAATGGATGAGAAGCATGCAGGTAAGGCCCCAGTGCACATTACTAGAGACCAATGAAACAAAGACTCAAAATGTAAAACCAGTTCCAAGGAATCCACAATGAATCAGTACTCCAATATAGCAATTTATTTAGCGCTTTTGTCAGTTTGTAACCAGTGACTTCTTCAGAATAATAAACAGTGAACACAAATCCTAATTTAAAAGAACCAAACAAAAACAAATGATATCGGACAACCAGCACAAAATAATTGAAAAGTTAGATGCATACAAATATACTTAAAAAAATCATCACATTCCCCTTAATTACACCACACTTCAAACAGTATATGAACGTAGTCTCAAAAGACTAGCTAAGCTAAAACTGTCATTAAGGCCCGGAAGCAAGTGGGCATTTCATTTTATTTCCCAAAGAAGTTCTTTAAACTCTACAATATTGGCCCAAGGTTGACCCTTTGGGTCCTTTGGAATTCCTTCCAAAACTACAAATTTAAAAACATGTGTTGGAAAACTAACCAAGTGCTTACATAATGCGTTATTTAAGTTGTTCCTTATATCTCTAAAATGCTGATATATTCTTTCTTTATGTTTCCGCATGGTTTTTCCTATATAAAAACAACTACAGGAAGCACATATGGCAGCATAAACAACACCAGCTGAATTACAGTTAAACATCCCTGTAGGTTTAATATTTAGACAATTAATTTTTATACTTCCAGAGTTCAAAACGTGAATGCATTGTGCACAAAAAGTAAATTTTTGGTCCCTCCTCTATCATTGTCTAGTATAGTGGTTTCACATCTTTCCAACATGTTTTTAATAGTAGAACCTCTTCTAAACCCCACAATGGGCTTTTTTCCTAATTTCTCAATTAATCCATCTAGTCCACAAAAGATATGCCAGTTTGTAAATAGAATAATGGTCAACAGAAAATCTGATAGTAAAAGAGCTCTGGTAAAAATTAGTGTTAACATGTTTAGTAGACTGTACTAAGGCAACAATGTGATTAGATTTAATATTTAGTAAAGGTTGTATTATCCCTTCCCTTCTTTTCCAACTTATTTCAGTTCTTATTCTGTCAAACAACTCTATGGGGTAGTCTCTAGATAGAAACGTTCTACTCAAAATGTGACACTGGGTCCTGAATTCATCATCACAGGACACCATTTGGGCCATCCGAATGAATTGCTCTTTCAGAATATCTCTTTTTATGTGGTCAGGGTGACAACTCTGAAAATGTAAAAAACTGTTACAGTATGTAGGTTTCCTATATACATTACTCAGATATATTTTTTTCTCGGAAACCTTTCTGATTTCCACATCTAAGTAGTTGATAACCTGTTTGTTATAAACATGGGTGAATTTAAGAAAAGTAGTAGATCCATTAATAAAACTCAAGAATTCTCCAATATCAGATTCATACCCTGTCCAAACAAAAAAACAAGTCATCCAGATAACGGAGATATAAACTCCAGTAGTTAGTGTATTGAGATGTAAATAAAAACTTCCATTCTCACATCAACATTATAATGTTTGCAAATAGGAGGGCTCAAACTGCCTCTTTTTTGAAGGAAATATTGTTCTTCAAAATAAACATAGTTGTTACACAAAATAGCTTCCATAAAATTTACCAGAACATCCACCTGTTCATTCCTGAATACACCAGAATCAAACAAAAATTCTTGAAGCCATTCTAAACCTAGGGTGTGTGGTATCACATTGTAAAGGTTTACCACATCTGCAGTAAGGAAATAACATTCTCATTGTAGTCTAATGCATTTAGTTTTTTCAAAAAATGCCATGAGTCTATACAAATGTGGTTTACACACTTCAGAACATCCTTCAACTTAACTTCTATATATTTACTCAGTGTGTTTTAGACCCTTTTGCACTAAAAATTGGTCTCAAAGGTGGGTCATACAAAATTTTATGTATCTTTGGAATGTCGAAGATACTAGGCACCTTTGGAAACTTTGTGTGCAAGAATTCCACTGAATTGTGATCTAGTTGACCTTGATCTTCCATATCCTTCAGTATCAAATCTATTTTATAATTAGAAACATTAGTCATGTTGAGGGAAGCTTCTTCACATACTAGAACACTGTTGCTTATCCATTTCTATCTGTATAGTATCTACATGCATATGTCAGATGAGATAGTAGATCTTGCTGGTGTTTAGTAATGCACAGACGTGCATCTCTATGGTGATGTCCAGCATATTTTGTAGTACTGTGGACTGTACTGTTAATATGGTGACATTACCTCTCTTCCACAACTATTTAGATCCCGCTGGTATACAGCTGGGACAGCAGCCTGTCGTTGGTGAGTATGGAATTGTTTTGTTGAGGTTTGCCAATACGCCGGCCATGTTAAGGCCACATACACATTTATCACACCTATCCATAATGCATGATGTACATGTTCAGTTGTGTTGGTGTTAACTGCACTGCATCACAGTGGTCACCATGGTGTCATATCTGAAGGGTATGTCAGATTCTTGCAGTATACCTCACAACCTGTCAGTGCAAGATGTGTGGACAGAGACAAACAAAATGGTGGGACAAATGGGCTAGAGTAGGGACATCTATGAAACATTACCCTTATACAGTGAATACAACAGTGTATATACACTTATTAAGATGGCAACTGTTCCGGATATATACAACAACAGACCACAATAATACATTCCACACCTTTTACAGCCTGTAATGTGATCCTAACATGAATGATTAACATGTAAAATAGAATTATATGTTAGGGCAACAAATATGGGATTTACAAAACTTACAAAACGCTGGATGCATGTGCATGCATACACTCAAAATAACATATTGTGAAGCCAGCTTGTGATGTACTGACAGCATTCACTCTACTTGAGTACACACCTATCATCAAGTACAGGGCCTCAATGTCACACCAAGTGATGGTCTGCTGTCCAAGAAACATGTTCATGACCTTTCCTCAGTTGCCTGCAACAGAAGCAGCCATGGCTTGCACACATCTTACAAAGCATCAAAGGGAAACTATATCTGAAATGTAGCAGTCAGGAATAGGGAAAAAAACATTACCTCGCCATTGCATATGCCATGGAAAACAGTGCAGATGGTGATCTTGAAGTGTATTAAATATGGGACAATAATGATGTTGAAAAGAACCAGATGCCCATCCAAAACAGATGATAAAACTTGTAGACAATTGGTCAGGAAGGCTGCCAGGAGACATGCAGCAACACTGAGGGAGTTGCAGGAATGTCTAGCAAGTACTGGCTGTGTAGTACCTGCGGCAACAATCACCTGGATTCTGCATAACTGTGGCCTATGGGGTAGGGTAAATAGACGGAAGATTTTCCTCACAAGAAACACCATCCAGGGCTGTGTACAGGTAGAAAAAGCATAATATCAAGTCTCCCAAACACATGTGTTATAATGTGCAATGGTGTCATGAGACCAAGGTTCAAACCTACAGACAGTATTCATAAAGATATTTGTGGTACACAAGCAACACCTCACTTCACCTCAGGGCCACCATCCCCAACTTGAAGCTTGCTGGTGCCAGTGTAGACTTTTAGGGTCGCTGTTCATTAGCTGGAACTAGTTCTGTAGACATGTTGAAGGGAATTTAGAACTCTGCAAAATAACACTCACGTGTGGCCCACAGTTGTCAAGCATCTGCAATAAGGCTGAAAGTGGGGAGGGGTTTCAACTTCAAACACAACAGTGAACTGAAACATGCATCCAAAGCTAGCTAAGAATGACAGCATCTGAACACATTCAAGGTTATGAATTGGGCCAGACATAACCCAGACTCAACAGCAATACTAAAGCCCCTGTGTGACCTCCAAGGGCTATGCACAGGAGCTGGCCTTGCAATCTGGCAGAGTTGGGGGACCTTTGTAGGGAAGACAGACCAAATAATGCCAAGTCAAGATGTGCTATGTTAATATTCCCCTTCCCAGGAATAGTGACTGCTGTAGTTCACTTAACAGGTGCTTCAACAAACAATTGGTTTAAGGGTGTTCACACTTATGCAACCCCCATATTGTATGCATCTCATTCAGCAGCTTCACAACTAACACATTTGTTTGATTCTTGATTGGATTGCACAGGTCATATGTCACATATCAGGTGTGTGTAATGTTTTCAAATGCAGTAGTGCGGACCCATTTCATATTGTAGAAGAGGCTGGCATGTCAATAGGAGTGTGTACTGTCCTCATATCCACATTAAGCTTTGAAGGTCATTGGTGTAACCGGATTTGATTGCACATACATGCACTGCTGATGATGAGATCTGCAAATCAAATGTCAGTCATTAATTAGTAATATCAGTCCTCATATCATTCCAGTTATGTGTCAGACAAACACATAGGGGTTGTGAGGAACAGAGCAAACATAACTGTCAGACATCTACACATTCAGCAATGATTTATACAGTTGTGACGTATGGTCTACAGTAGATGTCAGTGTGCTATACAGGTGCACAGCAATAATTTGTACATGGGTATGGTGTGTTCCATGGGAAGAGACATCACCTACTAACATGATTCATGCATCCCAGAGATGCATATTGTTAGTAACAAGGATTAAGAATGGTTGCAATACATGATGTTGAGTGCCATGCGTCATGCATGTCAACTGTTGGGTAATAAGATGTCTGTGTAATATCTTTGTGCCACCTTACCTGTAAGTGTGTGTGTGTGTGTGTGTGTGTGTGTGTGTGTGTGTGTGTGTGTGTGTGTGTGTGTGTGTGTGTGTGTATGTGTGCGTGTGTGGCATGTGTGTGTATGTAAGTAAAACATAATGTATAGGTATTAATTTATATATATTGTCTTCCCCTCACAGGTGGCGATATGGGTCACGGTCCCTCCCGTGGAAAAAACTGATGTCAGTGTCTCTGCCGACTCTGACAATGATGATAGGCATAGTGAGGCATGGGCAGGGTTTTCAGGGGCTGAATCTGTGCCATTTTTTAGCCTCCTACCTTTTTCCACCCCATCCCTGCACACAATCACAATAGCCACACATACCCCATCACCAGTGGCCATAGATGAGGGATAGTTGGTGAGTGGTAGCATGGGACAGGAAAGTGTGGTGACTATGGCAAGTGTGTCTGTAGATAACAGCCATAGCCAGGTAACAGGTGAGGTCCCACACAGGTGGATGGACAGGGGCATTCATAGGAGGACTGCTACCCATCATGCCCCTGCTACAAGTGCCACAGCAGGTGTCACCAGACACATGTTTCAGACCATCATGGAGGCACAGGCATGTATTGAATGTTGCAACAAAGATGGTCTGAGGCTCCAGAGGGCTACTCTTCTTGCTGTACATGACAACATTTGTGATCTTGCAGATGCCTACCATTATTATGCTGAGGTCATGGATAGATGATTTGGTGAGATGGTAGCAATCCTTGACTGTGGGATGTCTGTGCTGGAGGATATGGTGGGATTAGGGCATTGGCCATGTGGATGTAGGACAGCACCATGAACAGCTGAAGGTCTACATGGCTGTACAACATCTCACTCCCGCTCCTGCAGTGGCAGTACCAGCAGCTCCACTGCAGGGGGTGCTGTCCACACCATGATGCAGCAGGCCACAGGCACATGGCCCTGGCCAGTCCAAACAGAGATGTGGATCCAACAGACAATTGTCATCATCAAGGGAGAGTACCATATATTGGCTTCTGCCTGGTGGTGCCTATTCAACAGCTAGCAGGCCCAGTTCCTATATCCGTGGCCAGACACGGTGAACTGTACACCCTGCCATGTATGGTCTGCAGCTGTCCAACATACCACTCTATAGGGCAGCCACATGGCAGAACTGTGTGCATCCATACACACACACACACACACACACACACACACACACACACACACACACACACACACACACACACACATACATCATCATCACAGCTAGGACACCTCCATACTTACACACACCACCTCTGCACAGCCCATTTAATAAACCCCCTAACCCACACACACAATGTCAGCCAAATGACTCAGACTCAGCCTCAGCCTCTGGCAAAACCACACTACACTCTGTGCATATAATGATACCTGTGCCACATCCCTGGCATCCATACCATCAATGCAGGGACATGCTAATGTGGTTCTGATGCACAGGGTGAATGTATTACAGTTTAACAATGTAATGCTGTTTAAAGTGTTGTCAGCTGGCATGTTTAATTCTTACATGTCAGGGTGTGTAGCTGTCCAGCCATGATGCATTATTGCTGTTATTGACACTGACCGAATGTGGTCTCCATAATGTATTCTGTTTGTGTTCTAGGTGTCTGTATGTCAGGAGGATGTTGACTTGCTGTCCTTTCCTACAAGGGGTGTGGCAGTGTGGTAACACATTGACTGTGTCATATCCAGGGTACAGCTGAACACAAGTAACAGGTCTGTATAACAGTTATTGCATGTGCCACATGGCTGATAGGTCTGAGGGGTGTATACAGGTAAGTGCATGGTGGTTCATGTAAGCAGCTCTTGTACAGTGGAGAATGGTAAGTGCACTGGGTGGCACACACCAAAAAGTTTGTGAATTACACACACACACAGAGGCTTTGTGTTGATGCAACACACAGAGAGCACTGCTCACATGGATGTACTTCACTTTGCAGAGAGCTCATTTCTGCAAATGTAATTCCACCAAGACCAAATTGCCAAAACCTAAAATCACTATATAATCAGACTGCCAAATTTCATTTCACTGAAAATAGTAGTGGCAGGGTATATGTTCTTTTCCCCACTGTAGTGCAATCCTGGAGTTGGCATAAATAGTTGTGGTGGTGTGGGGGGACACAGCCCCCCACATTAGAGGATGTGTGGTGATGTTGACCCACACCTAGTTAGATTAACTACTTACCCTCTTAACATAGACACGACAGTATACCAACAACACTACCCCCAGTGTGGGGGGCTGTGCCCCCAACGACCACCACCAACTATATATACCAACTCCAGTATCACTGTACAGCTGTACAGTGGGGAAAAGGGCATTTACACTGCCACTACTAGTGTTGGTGAAATGAATTTCCACAAGATGATTCATTTGCAATTTTAGCTTTTGCCAATTTGGTCTCAGTTAAATGAACTCCTGGGAAATATTTTTTTTTTTTTTTTTTTGCAAACTGAGGTATGTTCCAAGGTTCCTGTAAAGTGAACAACATCACCAGGCCTTGTACAGTATGGCAATGGGGGATCTACTGGGTGTGGATGGACACAGCATACTATAACGTACTGACATATACACATTGACAAACACATACAGACATAGACATATTTGACACACCTGGGTTTAGCAGCCCTGACTATATTGTCAGGTCAGGGCATACTGTTAATAGTTCATGCACACAACACAGGCCTTATTGGGCTGAAGATTGTTGTCAGGTAATTGTAAGGTTGATGGAGACAGGAAGCCACATACGTTGGATCTTGGTACATATAGTGGGATTACCACTGTCTAAAATGTGAGAGCCACCCTCCAAGTGGACATTGTACTCACTCAAACACAGGATACTGTACTGACATACAAATGTCCACAGATTTGGGCTTCCTCAGATTACAACCCCTGGCTATGTAGTTGTTGCTACTACAGTGACACGCATATACTGCATGCAGCGCAGACTACAAGGTAATGACTGTTCCATGGCTCCTATAATTTGGCCAACATCACCAACCCTTGTACAGTATGGCAATGTACAGTGTGTGGAGACTAAGCCCTCAAAATGCTTTCTCATACAAATATTCTCACTTTAAGAGACTCTCACACACACACACACACACACACACACACACACACACACACACACACACACACATACTCACATTTCTCAGGACTCAGGTTGGAACCCCCAACTACGTAGTCATTGTTAGTATTGTGTAACGCAGTTACCACATGCTGCATAGAACCTATAGGGTGAAGAGTGTCACAAGGTACCCTTACAGTTAATAACATCACCAGCACTGCAAAGTACGGCAATGGGAGGTGGAGTGGGTGATGGGCCACAAAGTAAAGTCACCTACAGGTTTACATGCTCACAAACAGTTGTATACACAGTAATGCACACACACATTTTGCCAGTACTGAGTGTCATGGGTCCATGTGTTCATATGTGTGTACCACACTAATGGCCATGGAAACATTACAAACCTAGCCCATGGGAGTACCCTGGCATCATGCAACCTTATATTTGTTAGCAGTGCATCTATCAAATACTGCCATGTGAGTGATCACCAGGGTGGCAGTTATATTTACCATCCACTCATCTGAATTTCTCTTGAAGAGGCCCAATGAGGTGCTTTGACATGTATACAGCATATATCACATAATTTGGCCAGTATCTGAGTTATGGACCTGTCCCCAAGCATGTTCTGTCGAATGTGGTAATGAGGTTGAGGTATCCATGGGATGTGGTGCATAGAGATTGAGGATTCCTAGTTGTGGCATTTGTAACACAGCTGGGCAGACATGGCATTGTCAGTCAAGCAGGGATTGCCTGTAGGTAGTCTAGATGTGGCCAGGAACACTTGGAGGTTTTGGCCTCTTTCAATATCAGAGAGTTGTTTCATGCCTTGGGTCCTACATGTGAGGTACACCTGCAGCCTACCCAGTTGTTGAATGTGTCTAGTGAGTTACATGGCAAATGGGCCTTTGTACCTGCTGATTGACCTAATAGGCAGGGAGTGGGGATAGACATTGACCTCTTCATTCCTGGATGAAACACCCTTAGTTATGCAATGTGCTACATGGAAGGACGTTCAGTCCATAGTGCAATGTGGTGGTCAGAAGAGAGGTTGCTGTCAAGCTGTATTCACAGACCTCCTATACGGACAGCTGTGTCCATTGGACTACCACCGATGTGGTCATTTGTAGACAACACATTGATTCAACAGGGGATTGTGACACATTTCTTGCCATTGAGACTAAGGCCAGTGTTCTGACAACATTTGAGGTGTCAGATATCATTACCCTGCTATTTTATCTGACTGGAATGTAATCAATGGTTACCATGGATGAGCTATGCTCATCAGGTTTCAGCTTTGCTTAAATGTAAAGGCTAAGCAGATTTGCGCACTGGTAAGTGAAGCCTACATGGTGTAAGCACCTATTCATTTAACCATATGTTAGCAATGCTTACCATCGTGCAAACCCATGCAAATATACTTAAAGCTGTTCAAAACTGTTTTAATCTCTCTATATCCAACAGTCCTTGTTCTGCCTAGCAACAAAATAAACAGCCCTTACAGGTCTTGAACTCAGGACCCTGCACACCATACTCAAAGAAATTTGCCAGTAGGCCATCGAAGATGTGTTACGTCAGGATGTTTTCTCAAACATATCCTACTTTACAGCCAGTTTACAATAGGGAAGAGATATTGTGAAATTAGGAAGATTGGTATCTACAAATAAATATATATCTGAAAAAAACATATATATATATATATATATATATATATATATATAGAGAGAGAGAGAGAGAGAGAGATAAGTATGTATGGAGATACATATATGCGTATAACAATATATAGATATATTACCAATAAATACTGAGATGTATATATAAATGCATATATACAAATACACACACACACACAAACATGCATATATATATATATATATTATCACAACCAGATTTTTGAGGGCATGAAATTCAGAAACTTCAAGTGAAACAAGGGCATGAGAAAGTCTACTATGTTATTAAAAGTTCTTATTGCAGATGAAGAAGTTTGCCTCAGCTTCAGGAAGAGAAAATAATTAGAAAATCTTTTTCATGATTTGTGTGCATTACAGACGCAAGATGTAATTGTCATGGCTGCTATCATGATACTGAGAAATGAAATCTGTAAGTACTGATTGCTCCAGTTTCGAAAAAGGGTGTAACACCAACTCTTCCTTTGCCTGAAATCAGCAGCATGATAATGTTACCCAGGATTAGTTCATGTGAAATAATTTGTGATTATTTTAACTTGACATTTGTTAACTGGCTTAGCCTGAGATGGTACAGAGCCTGTTTCAGCAGATAACAGAGGAGGAAAGCTGCACCAAGCTGTCACGTAAACTTAAAATGGATACAGGAGAACAAAAGAATCCCAGTAACAAAGTCTAACAAAATTTTACATAAGCTGTGATTGTATTTATGGGGATGATAATGCTGACTTACATTGTTTATTGCAATCAGCTTGAGAGGAAGTCAGTGTTGATATCTTAGCATGAACTGTCAAGGTTTGGGTTCTGTGAACCAGAAACAGATCTCAAACTTGTGAGCATGGTGTGCCAAGAAGAACCGGGTCATGGCATTCCTGCTTAAAACACAGATGACATTATTTGAATAAAAGTAATATGACTGTCAGTTATTGCTTGCAGCAGGCATGTAATATAATACTTTGTAATCAGAAGTGCTTCGCAACTCTTGCTTTAGGGAGCAGATTGCTACCAGCTTTGTAACATCATGTAATTCATAATTGTTTCGGTGGTGTAAAACATTTGCTGTCATGCACAGTAAATAATGGTAGAATAAACAGCAGTCTATGTTTAGTTCATGAAAAGTAAGTAAGGTGTGGCTCTATTTTTTGGGAATTACACAATGTTATAAATCTGGTTGTGATAATACGGAAGTACCATATATACGTACATGAATCAAAATATATATGGATAGATGTCTCAAAATGTCCATACAAACATATGCTGCTGATAGACCACCCATAACTGGGGCAGCATGCACAGTTGGATACAAAAGGTCCCATGACACTCACATCTGCCCCTCCCCCACAGTCCATATAAATAAGTGAACAGTACACTGCTACAAAATCATGATAGGCCATACACAATGGAGCATACAACAACCTCTTAGCAAAACAATTAAAATGACTGAACAAGGCAAAGAGAATACAACCAGCCAGTAATTCACAACTGTCATACAACTCTTCATATCCCTCATACTTAGCCTTTGCCACATTTCTCTTTGCCATGCACCTCATCTCCTCACATTCCTGTCTACTTTCCTCATCTCTCTGACAGTCTCACTCCTTCTTCCCCATCCTCTTTCTCTGTATACGGTCTTGTATTTCCTCAGTCCACCACCGGGTCTCCTTGTACTACTTCCACCATCCATATGTCACTCCAAGCACCTTTCTAGCCATCTCCCTTAGTAGCTCTGCTGTACTTGACCAGATATGTGGTAAATTGACAGTGCCACCCACTGCCTGTATTAACTCTTCCTTGAATCCCACCTTGCGATCACCCTTTTCCAATTCACACCATGTGATCCTTGCTGCTGAACTCATACTCCCCCTCTTCTTGATCACCATCATCCTGCAGACCAACATTTTACACTGCCTAAATATACTTTCCCCTTCCCCACTTTACAGTCTCCAATTTCCTTCAAGCTGGCCCTCCCATATTGAATATATTCCATCTGTGTGCATCTTACTACAGTCTTGTAACACACCCTATGCTCCTCCCTCGTGTTATAGTACATATTCACCACAGCCATGTCCATATGTTTTGCAAACCCCACTACCATCTCATCATCTGCATTCCTTTTAACACCATGTATACCCATTACTTCTACAGACCCTCTGTTCCCTTCACCAACATGCCCATTGACATCTTCTGCAATGACCCCTCTGTCACCCTCCAAACAGTCATCACCACATCACCACATCATACAGATGACTTCACATTTCTCTTTGTCATCCATCACACAATCATGTTGTGTAGCATATGAGCCCCCACCAACCTTGGGGCACACACCTCAGTACAACAGCAGGGTACAGAGGCCAACATGCTGGAGGTGGATGGCACCCACACAATGGACAGGGAGCATGTAGGTAAGGACCCAGTGGGGATTTGCACACTAATGTATCAGACATACATGTATCTGTATTGTATCTACATCCATGTGTCAGGTCCGATTGCAGTTGTGGATGGGGTTTTCTAATGCACAGAGGTGCACATCTATGGTGAGGACAGAAAATTGTGTATTATTGGAGTTTGTACTGAAATGTGCAGACATGCTGCATCCATCCTGTACCAAGGCCACATGTGAGTCCGCTGACAATTCCTCCCTCTAACAACTACCTAGGACCCTCTGGTCTGCATATGGGACAGCAGCCTGAAGCTAGTCAGTATGGCATTGTTCTGTTGTGGCCTGACAATACCCCAAGCATGTGAAGGGCATGCAATTTACCATGCACACAACTATCAGCAATAGCTATATTGCTTTATGTAACAGCTATACTGCTTTATGTGCATGTTCACTTGTGGTGGGGTGAACTGCATTGCAGCACAGTCGTCACCACTGGGGTCCTGTAGCATACCTTACAACTTGTCACTGCCAAGATGTCTGGACAGAGGCCAGCAAAATGGGCTGGACAAATGGCCTAAGGTAGGGACATGTGTGACACATTGTTGGTATTCAGTGTATATAAATTGTGTATGCACCCCTGTTAAGATGCAAGGTGTTTCTGATACATACAAACTGGGACCACAGTATTTCAGTTCACACCTCTTCCAACCTTTAATGGGACGCATACCATGAACAGTTCACTTGTAAAACCAAGCATCTGGACTCATGTATTGCACCTACAAGGCTGGCCACCAGAGTGGGTGGCAAATGTCGTATCAGCAAGATGTTTCAGTCAGTTATGATACCAGATGCTGCCATATGTGTCAGTACACACACTGTGGCCTATGTGGCTACAATATAACATACATGGGCATTGTTAAGACACACAGACCACTTCCGACCATGTATAGGTTGCAAACATCTGGATATTCCAGACATCTGTACAGAAGACTGTACAATGGTTTAATGTGCTGCATGTGAGGCAGATTATGTTAGCACACTATATAAAGTAATGGCAACAGGAGGTGGTCACCAGCCATGTATGGTACGCACATCAAAATGGTATAAGCCACACAAGATATGATCCTCACATACACACAAACAGTTGCCAGTATTGGGATTAAAACTCCTGCCTTTGTAGTTGTTTCTACTGTAGTGCTATGCAGTTCAGATGTGGCACAAAACTTATAAATTTTTGCTTACTCCAAAGGTACTTCTAAGGTGGATGACATCAACAGGATTACTAAATTGAAATGAGGGGAAATGTAAAGGATGGTACAAAAGTAAAAAATGATATAATCCAAACACTACATGATTATCATACAAACACATACTCACACATCCAAACAGTTGCCAGTAGTGAGATTAGAACTCCTGCCTATGTAGTTATTTCTACTATACTGCTATGCAGTTATCACATGCACCACAGAGAGTATACATGTTTATCTACTCCAAAGGTACTTATATGGTGGATGACATCAACAGGACTACTACATTGGAGTGAGGGGAAGTGTAAAGGGTAGTACACAGGTCAAAAATGGTATAACCCACACACTGCATGATATTCACACAAACACTCACACACATCCAGTCACCAGATTAGAACTCCTGCATATCCAGTTATTTCAATTATAGTGCTACATGTTATCAGACGTGCCACAGAGGTTATACAGTTTCACTTAGTCCAAAGGTACTTCTAAGGTGGTTGGTATCAACAGGACTACTAAATTGGAGTGAGGGGAAGTGTAAAGCGTAGTACACAGGTCAAAAATGGTATAACCCACACACTTCCTGATTCTCACACAAACACATCCAAACAGTTGACAGTAGTTAGATTAGAACTCCTAAGTCTCGATTTATTTCTACTATAGTGCTATGCAGTTATCAGACGCACCACAGAGCTTATACGTTTTCATTTTGTCCAAAGGTACTTCTAAGGTATATAAACGACAAAAGGCCAGCAATAGATGGTCATGAAGTATGAAATAAATATATCCAATACATATACATGGCTAAAATAATTCTTTAATAAACAGACCGGTTTCGGCAACCAATGCCTTCTTCAGTGTATCAAAATAATCACCATGTATATGTATTGGATATAATTTTTTCATACTTCATGACCATCTATTGCTGACCTTTTGTCGTTTATTTGCTTCAGTTTGGCCACGCATCCACCTACTTGCATAGCATCATGTTCGGTTGTACTTCTAAGGTATATGACATCAACAGGACTACTAGACTGGGGCGAGGGGAAGTGTGAAGGGAAGTACACAAGTTAAAAATAGTATAAACCCGATAGTACATCACAGACACATGCCAGAATGGGGATTAGAACTCCTGCCTATCTAGGTATGTCTACTATAGTGCTAGGCAGTTATAGCATGTGCTACAGAGCTTACTGAGCTTTCAAATGGCTAAAGCTGCTGATAACTACACAGATGAGGTAAAGTATTATAGGTGGCAGAAAGTCAGCCTTAAGTTTCACCCTTACATCATGCTAGTTCATTCTGTCTTGCACTTCAAATAGCATTATAGCTTGCCACTTCACCAGGTTATTGTATGAATAAGTGTGGCATACCAGGGAGCCATCAGCAGTGCTCATTCATCACAGAAGTAGCCCCAGTACTTACTAGTTATGTCCACCCCTCCTGGCATGATTGAAGTGCAGTTTTGTGTGTTTTCACCCATTAACCTTGTGCACTTTTCCATTTTGAGGCACTGTTGCAACTGCCTCATCTGCACAGATAGCCCTCCCCTCTAACCTCCAAACACTCAGACTTGTGAGAGGTACCCATATATCACCAAATGTGGACATATGCACTCTCTAGTAAAGACTGGACTGGCAGGTCGAGATGATAAGATCAGCACCTGTACCACGCCATGTGGAACACATAGCTCACCATGACACACACTTTGACAGCCATGACATACAATGAAAAGCCACACACCCACCTTCACAGAGGCACTCAATGGACAGTTACACAAACAGCACAGACCTACAAGACAGACACCCACTCAGACACCACAACATAGCACATGCCAAGGGACACATATTTTACCTACACAGTGTGCTCGTCAACCTAAACTCCTAAGCGTTTATATCACACTATCGAAAGATGAAAATACCAAACACTATTTCCTTGAACCTAAAATATCTAAACCACATAATATCGAAGATTCAGAATAGCAAGTTTTTTCCTTGGGGAAAAAAATTGCTATTCTGAACCACATACACACAACACAAGCACACCTAAAAAAATCAATCCACGCACATGCACTTATAATCCTACAACTAACTCTACAATAAACTGTACATACACTACAATCTATCCACTTACCTTAACCCAAACCCTAACCCTAAGGTCCGTCACTATCGCACACTCACCTAACCTGCTCCCTAACCCTAACTCACTTAACCCACCCCTAACCCTAATTCGCCTAACCTGCGCCCTATCCCTAACTCACCTAACCCGTGCCCTAACCCTAATGACCACACAATCGCACACTTACCTGAACCCGACCTGTAACCTTCCACCACAGTGCTGAAAATAGTGAAGCCACAGAACCGGCCAACCAAATTCTTTCCCTAGGAAAGAATTTGGTGTTCTGCAGCTTTGCTATTTTTAGTGTTCGCTCAAAACAGGTAGATATTACAACATTCAAAGTTTTAAAATTTTGATGCTCTGATATAGACCCTCTCCTAAGGCTAACCACCTTGCACAATACAGTGATCATGGATAACTCAATACTGAGGCACACACATATCTCAATAACTAAGTTGAATATGTTGCAGGTAACAGACAAATATCTATCACATGCCAGCATCCAACACACGATACAGCCAGTCATGGCACTCACAACAACTACAAGTATCACTCTGTATAAATTTGGGCGTGAATGACCTGGGGCAGACCTCCCTGGACTACATGATAAGAGAAATGGTTGAACTCTCTGATTATGATGCTGCAGTACTATCAACAGTACAGGTACTGGCTAAGTGTCTTGCCACCCCTATAATGCCTTACATGTTTTGTGTCCTACTCAGGGGATCCAGTATCTCTCTGCTTCGGATAACATGATTGACAAACCTCAATGACGTGCCGCAGATGTTCTACATCTGTCAGCCCTGGGTTTCCAGGTAATGGCTAAGTGTCTTGCCACCCCTATAATGCCTTATTAGGCAGTGTTACAAATGTAATTACCACCATAACAGCTAGACATTTATCCAATCCGAGGGTCATTCTGCTCAACAATAGACATCTAACTGTCAGGATGCAGTCACTCAAAGCACTTGTTGGAGTGGAGAACATTAACATCTCTGCTGTAATAGAGAGGTGGTTCACAGCAGCAGACAACAGCCCTGCAGTAACAAGCTATAACACATTCCACAGCTGTCAGCCCCCAAACATGGACTACACCACACCTTCACAGTTGCTGTTGTCTCCATATTCATTATGGATAGGAACACCCCCAGACTAGTATCCCAGCATAATGCATTGGAGATACTTCCAGTACAAATGCCTTGAGGTAATAGTGCAATCCAGACCATAGCCAGCTATGGGTCCACATCTATGTCCCTAGACTGTCAATGTACATTCCTCAATACCCTGCCATCTATGAAGGTCCATCACAAAACTGACATAGTAGGAGACTTCATCTACCCCCCCATCACCTGGGGAAAGTAGCCAAGCACCAGTACAGTGTCCCAACACTTCCTGAAATTCATCATATTCAATGCCCAAGACTGGATCATAATGATCCCACGGTAGAGGATGCAACAACCTTGACCTGTATTGACTACTTAAATCTGTATGGAACTGTTGCTCATCCACAGTTGTCAATCACTACCTGATGAGATTCACACAGGCTGTAATCAACATGGAACTCAACATGTCAGTCACACCCCCCCCCCCCACAAAGGTAACCACCTTGCTAAACCTCTCCAAAGCTGACTTGCAGCCATAAAAATAGGGGTGGATGACTTCACTACTACTACTGTACCCATGGCAATGGGAAATAGCTGCATGACTGTCGAATCATGCACATATGCACTGTACAAACAGGTACACGACTGCATGGTACTAGCCATAGCCAACAGAATGCAGACACTGTCCTCCAAATACTGGGAGGAAATGTGATGGTCCCCTGTCATTACTAAAGTGTACAACAGAAGGAGGACACTGTTGTAGAAAAAGGTGGCGTCCCATGACTGTTGAACCCCCTTATTAGCATCAAACACAACTTGGGATCCCTCATGGAATCTCCTATAGGCATCTATGAAGGCTGAAATCCAGCAGACACTGAAGACAATCACAAAAGCCTTTGATAGTTACATCAACAACCTCCAAAGCATTAAACACAAGTGCTGTGAGATACTGCACAATGCTAATTCTTATCCTGAAACAACAGATATTGGCCCAGTCTTGGCAACACATTCAGTGCCAGCTTTACCCCTCTCTCCCCCCACAATTGTACAATCACAATAACAGATAAATGGCAGGCACCAGCAGTTTTGCAGAGCAGATTAGACCTGCATTGTCCACAGGCAAGAACATAGCTTCCATGGGACACCAACATATCCATGGCTGTGTTCTACATGACATACAAAGTTGACCTTAGACCAAATCTGTGTGCCCTGGTCAGTCATAGTCTCACCTCAGGCTTTGTCCCTCGAACATGGCACACTGCTACAGTCATCCCTCTCCATAAAGGGGAAGCATCTACAGACCCTGTGGATTATAGGCCCCTTAGCCCTACAAGTCTACTATGTAGTGGTATGGACCACATCATCAGGGACCTGTCTGACCAATATATAGTTGATCTCCTAAGTTTGGACCCACATCATTTGTCTTTGTGAATGGCAGATCATGCTTGCTCAACCTGGTTGACTTATTTGACTGAGTCACCAGGGCTGCGTATTGCAGTAAGGCACTGCATACAGCCTACATCAATCTGTCCAAAGCTTGTGATACCATACCTCAGTGAGGGATTATTGATAAACCCCACAAACTAGGCATCAACCCATATATCATTGTTTGTTTTGAAAATTGGTTCACAGAACACACAAGTATGACAGTTTCAAACTTCAGGTCAGACTGGCAAGCAGTCACAAGTGGAGACCCA
This sequence comes from Protopterus annectens, assembly GCF_019279795.1. NCBI lineage: Eukaryota > Metazoa > Chordata > Ceratodontiformes > Protopteridae > Protopterus > Protopterus annectens. Next base: position 1,167,996,939 of record NC_056732.1, on the reverse strand, counting down.
CAGGGATCAGTACTGAGTAGTGTCTTGTCCAGCATCTACTTTTCAGGAGTCCAGCCCAACACAGAGGAACTCTGGCTGACCAAGTTCACAGAGGACTGCAAGCTGGAAGCTATCATTAACTCCAAAAGTGATGCACACATGCCACAGAAAGGCTTCACTGAGACTGCTGAGTGGTGTGGAAACCATGCTCAGAAATTTGACACCACAATATGTATCATCATCCCCCTTGGTAAAACACTCAGTCCCCAGTAAGTACCACGCTGATGGGAGCCAAATGAACACTGTATGCATTATAATAGATATGGGGACACAGGCTGGCAGTAACTTCTCCTTCAATCACCACATTGCCACTGTGGTCAGGAAGTCCTTCTATATGGCACATTGCATTACCAAGGGTTTTGCATCCAGGAAGACAGAGGTAATGATCTCTGTCTACTATTCCCTCATTGGACCACTCCTCAAGTATTATGGCCCATTTGCCATGTACCTCATTAGACACTTGTACAACTCCAGCTTTACTCCATAGCATATTGCCTACTCCGAGGTGATCTCTGCCTAACATATAAAGCTATGTCAAACCCAGAGCTGTTGGACATGCTACACCTAAAGAAATCCCAATTCCTCTGAGCTACATGCTCTAGGGACCTAAACCTTGTCACCACAAAAAACAGGACATGCTGGAGGGACAGATTCCTGTCCCAGAGACTTCCCATACTCTGGAACAAGCTACCCATCTATGTCAAGCAAAGTTCTTCATTAGCACTCTTCATGAAAAATCTTGATGAGTGGATGGGAAATAGGAAATGCACCCCAGGGATCACTTCTGTGTCTCTGCTCAACAGTGGCACAGGAAAATAACTTTCTTGGGTGGCATAAGCCAGGGAACCTTATTGGCTAGGCTTACGTAGGCCCTTGGGTTGATAGCCTAGTACCTACCTATGAACCTATAAACCTACAGCTGGGGAAGCCACAGAAGCCCCTCTAAAAGGGGTTTCTAGGCATTAAACACACATTCTACACAGACAGACTCAGCAAATCCAATATATTCTCTGTGTCATATCACCTAATTAGCAGCTATCTGTGCTTGCCTTGCAAAGCCATGTATGACCCAGCTGGTTTAGAAATGCTACCTATAAATCCATCCATACCACATACTGTAGAGACCTCTACCTCAGTACCACAATTACCACAACATGCTTGTGGGACAGGTCCCTCAACAAAAGACTGCACATGCCTTGGAATACATGTCATGCAGAGCAGCTAGCTGACCCTGTTTGAGAGAAACTTGAGTGGATGGGTACTAGACAGTTCAACCCAAGGATCACTGCTCTGGCTATACTTGATACAGGCACTGGAACGTAACATCGGGTGGCACAATGGTAGGGCCCTTCTATCTGCTAGGCTTGTTAAGGCTCCTGGGCCATTATCTACTACACACTTGTGAACCTATAAAGGGAATGACATCAGCAGAACTGATAAAGTAGTGCAGTGGGCATTTAATCTATCAAAATGCTTTGCCCTACAAACAGACACACACGCAATTGCCACATGTGAGAGTAGAACCCCTACCTAACTAGGGATTTGTATTATAGTGTTACACAGTTAGCACATGCACTACAGAGCTTACTGGGCTGAGAGCTGGCCAGAAATGCTGATATGGGGAATGACATAGGCAGGACTGATAAAGTAGGACAGTGGGTGGGAAACATATCAAAATACTTTTACTTACAAACATACATTCCCACACACGCATTTGCCTGAAGAGTAGAACCCCTGCCAAACTAGTCATTTGTTCTATAGTGTTAAGCATTTATCACATGCATTCCTGACTTTACAGGGCTGACAGCTGGCCAATGTTGCTGATAAGGGACTGACATCATCTGGATTGGTAATGTGGGGCACTGTGAAGTGTCATGGGTGGAAATGGCATAAAACTGTTTCACCTATAAACAAACATACAACTCTGTCAGTCTTGCACACACAACTGTCACACACACACACTTCTACATTTGTCAAGACTGAGATTAAAACTCCTACCTAACTAGTTTTCTGTACTATCATGTTATGCAGTTATCACACTCGCCACAGAGCTTACGGGGATGAGGTCTGACGGAAGGCACTTCTAAGATGACTGATACCTACAGGACTGCTAATGTGGGGAAAGCGGAGGTGTACTGGGTTTGAATGGACTCAAAAGCTTTTAGTTGTGAACACACACACACACACACACACACACACACACACACACACACACACACACACACACACACACACACACACTTTTACATTTGCCAGGACTGAAATTAAAACTTCTACCTAACTAGTTATTTGCAGTATTTTGTTATGCAGTTATCGTACATGCCACAGAGCTTATGGGGTGGAGGCTTGATGGAAGGCACTTCTAAGATGACTGATATATGCGGGACTGCTAAAGTGGGGAAAAGGGGAGTTGTACTGGGTTTGAATGGACCCAAAAGCTTTTAGTTGTGAACACACACACACACACACACACACACACACACACACACACACACACACACACACACACACACACACACACACACACACACACACACACACACACACACTTTTACATTTGCCATGACTGAGATTAGAAATCCTAGCTAATTAGTTATTTATACTATCTTGTTATGCTGTTATCACATGCACCACAAAGCTTAGGGGTCTAAGCCTAACAAAAGTAACTTCTATGATGACAGACATCTTCAGGAATGCTAAGGTGGGGCAATGGAAAGTGCACTGAGTGGGAACAGCCTGTACATTCTTAGATCCTGCAGACATGTCTTTAAGAGTATTAGCATGCCTAGTTGTCCTTCTATAGTACATGTAGGACTCCATTCCAGGGATTGTTGTACTCCAGTCCTGTTTGTTTTGTGCTACAGCCATACCTGTCAACCTGTTGATGCAGGATATCTGGAGATAGCCTATCAAAATGTGGGGACAATGGGCCTTACAATGATTGTGACAATTTCTCTCAGTAATGTATGGGTTGCAAGGGTTACAGGGCTGGTTTTTAGCAGACATCTGTCATATATGCCATTTGACACTGTCATGTACTGTTTCAGTACCTGGTGACATACCTCCTCAGATCATCACAGTGATTTACCAGAGGAATACAGGATGGATGATGCACACACAAGGTTTATGGGCCAAATGTTAGACATTCTTGCACTATCCTTCCTGTTGAGAGTGTGCCTACAAGCAATTGACTGCTGGTGCTGTGGAAATGGTCGAGCACCTTAGTGATATATTACAATGGTGGGATCTCTGTGCATTTATGTTCTGGCCTGGTCTAATTTCCAGTCCAAAGTTGGGTAATATAAATCAGACAGGATCAGGGTGAAAGGGAGACTTGAGATATATTTGTAGGTGATAGGATAAGTGGAGGGGGTGGTCCAGGGGAGATATGTTTGGCTATAGCTACCAGTACTTTGCATTGGGCTTTCCTCAATGGTTGACTGCAATTGAATGGTCTTGTGTGTGTCAGATTGTTTGACCAGCCTGGAGGTGAGTGTTCCCACATATGTATGGACCACCTCATTTTGCTTGGATGGCCACATGTTAGGTTCAGGATGTTGGATAGGATGAGTGATCAGGGAGGTGTGTGTCACTCCCCATGACTGTGGACCAGGGTTCTGTGGGTGCAGACATGTCACTATCATCCAGGGTAGACCTGCCTGCAGTGGGTGCATTCCCATGTTTAAACTCCAAGCCCTGCCTGTCGACTGTACAAAGTATCACAGAATGTCCACATCCATGACTCATATATCTTGTTGGCTACCCAAACAAGTATGGTTTTCCAGCAAAAGTGTTTAGCAAGTCACCTAGGGTTGAAGTCAGATATTACAGACAGTTGACATTGTAGTTTCATACTTCATACCCATCAGACATTCCATGCTACTACAAATCATTCCATCAACTTTATAACAATATTAGGGCAGTATTTCACAGGTTTCCTTCTCTTTGGACCTTCATCACCTCATTATTCATGGCTTTGTCCCATTTTGTGGCTCCCTGAGGCAGGCATGTTTGCTCTTAGCAGTTGTCATCATAGCCTTTCTTTGCTTTTTGTGGACTCTGTTATGTTGGTGTTGTGGACTCCATGACACTCTCTAAAAGTCACTGTGGGTGAGGCATAGACATTTGCCAGAGGTCTGCAGGCCGGGTGTGACAGATGCGGGCCATCTTTTGCAGGGCAGTGCATTTTGATGATCATATGTTCCTAGACTGCTGGCAGGAGACACCCCTGGGATGGCACCATTATGTTGACTGTGGGTGTTACTGACAATTGCTTTCTGTTACTATTGTGCCATCAGTCTGGGTGACAGCTAGATGCTGCTTAAGTCTATGAACTTGTTATTGCATTTCTATGGGTCTATGGGGGGTGACATAACTGTACACGTTACACATCTGCACAGACTGTGCTGATATTTGCTTAACATTTTGGTCCCATGTAGCATGGTGGTGTGCCCTATCTTTTCAACTACAGGCATAACGGTATCAATCACAGGTCAGATTGTTCTGGCATTGATGCCTGTAGTTTCAGACTTCTTACCTTTCAAACCCATACTGCCACTGCAAGACCTGCTGTGATATCACTGTGCAAAAGCCTGTGGGTGGGGATTTCATGGGTGTTGCCATGTGGGGGCCTTTGCCAGACATTTCTGTATAGTTGTCTATAGATAATCTGCAGTGTGGGGATGGTGGTGGGTATGGGACCCCCACTTTGACATCCATGCATGTAACCTATGAACCTCCCCCAGTTATTAGGCTCACCACATATACCGCAGTGGTATTTGTCAACTAGGGTGGTACTAGATGGTGTCGGTAGGGCAATACTGGGGATACACATCTTGCTGTCCCACAGAGCTGTCAGCTGTCTGCTGCTATTCCAGTTAGCCACCCCATTCCCTTACATTCTGTATCAATACCAAAGACATGCTATCAGAAAAGGCCACCCTATTATTTTAATTTGTTACAGAGACTGGCTTAACTTGTGCCTGCAGCAGTTGTGAGGGTGGTGCTTGAGGGATGACTATGTTGGATGCACACAATATACTGCCAATACATGGTCAGCTATAGGTGGTGTGAAGTTTGGCATCCATTGTAATGTATGTGTGAGTCAGAGAGAGAGAGAGAGAGAGATCAGTCTCTGGGGGCCTACAGTGTCAGTGTATGTGCTATGCATTGCCTCTTTGCCAAGTCCAGGACATACTGGGCATGCCTTCATCTGCCACAGGGACAGGCTCCAGATGTTCCTCCTCTGAGGCACTCGGTGCCTGTGGAGGCCATGGCAATGGTGGAGGTGTGGCCCTTCCACATTTTTTCTGCTGCAGCTGTTTTTGCAGGATAATATTGTGTAGCATGGCACATATTATGGCTACGTGTGCATATATGACTGGAGAGTACTGCAAGGCTCACTGGATATGTCAAGGAAGCAGAACTGTGACTTGAGCATCCCAAACAAATGCTTTATAATGATCCTGGTTTGTGCATATGCCTCATTATGGCATTCTTGTGTGGGTGTGTGTGCATTTCTGATGGGTGTCATCATCCAAAGCTTCAGTGCGTAGCCAGCATCCCCCACTAAATGGCCTTCCAGGATGTCCCCCCTGGCAAACCACTGATCTAGCTGTGAGGAATGCCAGATGTGGAAGTAGTGATAGCTTCCAGAGCAGCCAGCATACACATTCATGATAATGCCCTGGGCATCACACATGACCTGGCAGTTGATGGAGTGGAACCCCTTGCGGTTTATGTAGACCCATCCCTGTCACCAGGTGATGCTTTGATGTGGATGCACGTGCAGTCTATGACAACAAGTACCTCCAGGTAGTCTGCTACATGGTGGAAGAGTGTATATTGCCAGTCAGGTCCTCATGGGTGCTGGGGAATTTAATGTACTCCATGGCATGTGTTCACATGGCACCCAGGAACTGGTGGTGTATCCTGGACGCAGATGCCTGTGAGACCCCCACGATATCCCCAGTTGCTCTTTGGAAAGCACCTGTAGCTAGTATTCTTAGAGCTACACATACCTTGGTATCCACTGGGATGGGTTCTCCCTCTGTTTGTTCTGGATGTGAGGCAAGGCCAGCAAAGCTCCACAGTTTGCTACACTATGTCCCTGTCCACCCTGTAGTGCTCTACTATTTCTAGATCTTGTAGCCCCTGGTAGGTTACCCTGGGCCTGAACATTCTTCTCCTCCTCCTCCTCATAAGTCTGGGCCAGTTCTCAGCTTTGTCCTCTTCACCACCCTCAGCCTCTTGTACATACTGATGTATCTGCCAATAAGCGGAACAATGCCAAAAGACGCCTCTTTGATTTAAAAACGTGTTTTAATCCACATAACGCCCCTAAGTCACACTCAATATCCCATTGAAACAACGTACATCACAAACAAAAAACGGACAAGAACAACACGCTAAACGCAGTTTAGCGCTTTCAACCAATAATCTGGTCTTCTTCAGAACTGCAAATAGAAGCATTCAAGGCAAATAAATAAACTTTTTGGCGCCAAGAAAATAGATCTTATCTTAAAGGCACATACTATGAAATAAAATAAAGTATAATAAAATGAATTAAATACATGTCTAGAATTCATTATTACTTTTACATACAAAAATCTATAAATTTCCTATAAATTATATAAATTAATTAATTATTACACCTCCACTAAACTCATAAATGTCATATATAAACAGTATAATCAATAAAAATATATAAATATTACTATATTCTACAAATTATAATAAATAAGTAAACATGTTGACTAATCTGGACAGTGTGTATGCTAGTTACTTTGTAAATAATGTATATATCAATTCTCATAACAAGTTCATATAAAATATATGAAAAATATATAAAAAATTTTCATAAATAAAATATATAAAGATGAACTCTTTTATTCACATTAAGAGTTCATCTTTATATATTTTTATTTATGAAAATTTTTTATAAAATTTTTTATATATTTTTCATATATTTTATATGAACTTGTTATGAGAATTGATATATACATTATTTACAAAGTAACTAGCATACACACTGTCCAGATTAGTCAACATGTTTACTTATTTATTATAATTTGTAGAATATAGTAATATTTATATATTTTTATTGATTATACTGTTTATATATGACATTTATGAGTTTAGTGGAGGTGTAATAATTAATTAATTTATATAATTTATAGGAAATTTATAGATTTTTGTATGTAAAAGTAATAATGAATTCTAGACATGTATTTAATTCATTTTATTATACTTTATTTTATTTCATAGTATGTGCCTTTAAGATAAGATCTATTTTCTTGGCGCCAAAAAGTTTATTTATTTGCCTTGAATGCTTCTATTTGCAGTTCTGAAGAAGATCAGATTATTGGTTGAGCTAAACCGCGTTAGCGTTGTTCTTGTCCGTTTTTTGTTTGTGATGTACGTTGTTTCAATGGGATATTGAGTGTGACTTAGGGGCGTTATGTGGATTAAAACACGTTTTTAAATCAAAGAGGCGTCTTTTGGCATTGTTCCGCTTATTGGCAGACACCGGATTGTTTTTCAAGACTTGCTGTCTTTTGGAAACTTGTTTATGACATACTGATGTATGAGAGCAACAGCAGCCCCTAACATTTTGTTAGTTTTGTCAGGTAAAATGTCCCAGTCTGCGTACACCGGTGATGTAGAGTTTGTGGAAAAAACAGACTAAAAGGTGTTTGCATAGTTTATAGTGGTGTGTTGCAGATGCTGTCTGTGTGATTGGCTGAGTATGATACATTCCACCTGCCAACTCTATTACTTGTATTTGAGTCCATCTATTCTGCTATTTCCCTTTTTTCTTGTTCCACTTGCCATTTCCTGCATTTTTTTTTTATTTTTGTGGTTTAAATCCCGATGCGTGTCGTGCACACCCGTTTAGGAAAGGTAAACAAGGCTATACAACCTTGGACACACCCCCTTGCTTACATATACACAATATTGCCATTTCCTGTATTTTTTTTTTCTGGTTTAAGTCCCAGTGTGTGCCAAGCAAACCCATTCAGTGATTTAAACACTACTGAAAAGGAAGTGGCCTGTCCTGAACGCAAACACACTTTGCTATGCACAGCTAAGCTATGTAGGACGCACCCCTGCTTAGCTATGCTTAGCTATGCACAAACCCAGGCAACAGAGCCCCAATGTGCTTACAGCAAGCATGACACACCCCCTTTTGATGTCATTTAGTTCTCTTGCTTATACGGCCATATTAGAGCACTTACACGGTTAGGTGCAGTCTGGAACTTACAAGAAATGTGTGATTCGGTAAGATTCTCCTCATTTGCATACCCCACTGCCTTACTCCATAGTTACTGCACTCACACTGTGCGTTTCCCCATAGAAACCACTGTTCCCCGGTATTGTTTTCATTCTGCATGCCATTGACTATAATAGGAAAATGCAGATTTCCCTGAAATTGCTTTTTCACATTTTTTTTATTTTCTGCACAATCCTGTTTGCACACCGATGTCCTATGCTTAAACGTCAGAGATCAGCCAAAAAAAATAAAAGTTTTATTTTATAAAAAGTAAATTGTTTTCCATGCAATGGGCATAAAGTTGGCCAACAGCATGCCTACTAACTATAATACATGCTTTCTTTCAAGCTGCCATGTCTCTGTTTTTTAATTTGCAGAAATGTATTCAGCTACTAGCTGAATACATTTCTGCTTTGTACACTGTTTAGGCATGGACACTTGCCTGCTTCCTAGATTGCCAATTCACCTAATTTGCATGGCTTTCACCAGCAAATTAGGTAATTAGCATATAGTAGTGGTGCCCATGCCGGAATAGTGTAGGAGCGCTCATGCACATCCTGGGGGCTCGATCCTGGATCGCTCAGTGGCCATATTGCATACAGCATCTCCTGCACTATTCCTACACTCTGTGTAGGGTTTCATGAATCCAGCTATCTGTCTTGAAATTGTGGCAGCTATTTGAAAAATCTGGGAGGCATCTACCCTGGGTTCTGATTATGGCTGCTGCTGTTATGCTCCTGCTTCACTTAAGCAATCCAGTTCCTAAACAACTACCTTACATTTTTGCTGTTATGATGTTTTTCCTTGCAGAACTTTTTTGTTCTTTTCATTTGGTGCAGCTTACTGACCAAGGGCCAGGTGATTAAACAAATAGATACTTCTGAATGTATTCTGTTGTAGTTAACTTTTAAGAAAAAGAATAACATAGGCAAAAAAACTTGCAGCCAGCTTCTTTACTTGCTGTGACTCACCTTGACACTCATTAATGCCATTATACCACACTTCTATATGGTTGATCCCACCAAACCCTCTCCTACTAAAATGTGTTATGCTGATGCAGTAAAAATGTCCTTGTCAAAATCTTTATTTATGATGAGTAGATTTCAGTGAAAATGTAAGGACAAGTCACCTCCTGGCACACTTTCTGCAAAGAGTCACTAGGATTTAAATCACATAAGATCCAGTACACCAGAGCACTCTATAAATAAAAAAAAAAATGTTTTGTTGTGTGGCGACTCTGTAGTCAGACATGCTGATTCTTCTCTCACTAGGCTGGACAAATGCAGGGTGACAATGAGTTGTGTTTTGGGTAGCAGGATTCCTGATATCTGCAGGGCCTCTAAGGTATTTTCACCTAGCAAATATGACTAGAATATGATGGTGGTCCATGTGAGCGTGAATGACTTAAAACACAAAACCCTGAGTGATATTCGGAGAGACATGTCAGAACTATCCATTCATTTCACAAATATAGACAAGACTCTAGTCTTGAGCAGAATTCTTCTTTCTCCTAAACTGATACCTATATGCCACAAAAAGATAATCAACATCAACAATTGGCTAAATAGTTGGCAGAATCCCAAGATATCCAATATGCAACAACAAAGGACAGAATGCTTGACAAGGCTACTTGCTTTGCCAAGGATGGTCTGCACCTCACATTCTAAGGGTTCCACATAATGTCTATAGCCTTTGCTGCACACAATGCCTTTTTAGGCAGAGTCCAGCTAACAGACATACCAAGGGAACTAACATCAAGTCTAAAATGTGATTGCATTGAGGTGGCTCTGTTCAGTGCCTGACGTCTAAACAACAAAATCAAAACACTGAGGCTCTCTTGCATTTGAAGCACATCTATCACTATGCAATTACTAAAACTTACTTTAAATGTTCCAGTAGCAATCCCACCATACCTGTAGTTTGCACCCACAATAGTTTCAGAGCAGATGCCAATTGTGGTGGCATGTCCATAAATTTTAGGGACCATGACACTCCTAGAAAGATTTCTAAGAACCTACAAACATAGATTATTGAGCTCTAAATCACATAAAGCAAACATGAATTCCAGTTGTAGCCTTTTAAAGGACATCCCTCATTGCCCCCTGGTAAACATGTAAGGTTCCTAAATGTAATCAATGAGCTCCTTTTAAACTAAATTTCCATTATTTTGGGAGACTTTAACTATCTATCAATAAACTGGAGCATAAACACAACAAATGTAAGAAGCACCCATAAATTCTCAGATGACATCAAAGTAAAATTCTGTGGACAGTTTGTTAACAGACCCACTAGAGGATGTATTATTCTTGATTGGGTTCTTAGAATTTTTTCCTGTACTATTCCCCTGGAATATGTTTCCCCTGTTAAGTTGGATCATAAACTAGTGACTTTCACCATTAGAACCTCTAAATCTGAAGATGCTAATATTTCTGAATTCAAGGATTTCAAACATTCAAATCTCATCAAATTCTAGGAAGAAGTTTCAAGATTCATTTATTCCGCATTACCCAAGACATCACCATGGCAGGAAGCTACACAAAATAATTATATGTCCACTTGAATAAATGTAGAGAACTGACAATACCTATCAGATCTATATACTAGGAGAAGTTTAAAAACAAACCACCCTGTTAGCCCTAATATAAATACACTTTACCGTAAAAAGAAGAAACTCATTCCTAAAGTATAAAACAGATCTAAGTATCTGCAAATGAAGGATATCATTAGAATATTAACTAAAAACTAAAAGAAACACTAGGACTACTAAAGCAACTCATGAACTTATGTTAGCATCTGAAGGGAAGGACAACTCATAACCTTCTTTTGTTATTTTAGTAAACCACGAAATACTACCCAGCATTGCTCAGAACTTCTTCAGGATGACATTGGTAATATACTAGCTAACAAATTCAGTGACAATATCAGCCTGAAAATGACTCTTCAATGACTGTTCAAAGCCCAGTTATAACTGGATGCCCTCTAAAAGATGAGAAATCCTTCCTCTGTGGGATCTAATAAAATATGCCTGGCTGTTTGATAAACTGTACCAATTAAACCCTGTTGGAGACATTCCTTAAGCTATTTAATCTAAGTTTAGCCACAGGCTTCATCACCTAATTTTGGCACACAGCAGTTGTTGTTCCCAATTCATAAAGGAGGAACCACCACTGACCCAAGAATTACTGGTCCATCAACCTGATGAGTCTCATATGCAGAGCTATGGAGAATGTTATAAATAACCTGATGAACTGTGACATTAAAATGTCATCAGTCTAGACTTGCAACTGTTTGCTTTGTCAAGTCAAGGCTTTTACATACTATACCCTATGCTAGCATAGTTATTAAGCTCAGTGCATGGCAAATAGATCCTTGTATGGTAAGATGGAAAGTAAACTGGCTAAAGGGCAAAGCTCATACTGTATAGATAGTAAGTGCCTCATCAAAGAGCATGAAAGTAATGCATGGTGTTCCACAGGTCTCCATGCTTGGGATTCATTTGTTGTCCAATACTTTTCCAACCACCAGGACCAAGAATATAGTTATCCATGATTTTGGATGACTGTAAACTGAGAGTCATTGTCAAGTCACCCTCTGAAACCCAAGCCTTGCAACAAGAACTTACATTCATTGGCACTTGGTGTGCTATCAATGGGTTTAAATTAAATGGTAGAAAGTATAACATTGTCACATTTGGTAAGCTATCCATCCCCCCAGCAGACAACATAGATTGTACACCATTCTAGAATATGAATAATGTTAGGGACCTCAGTACTTGGCTTTATAATTTGGGTCTATATTACATCAGCAAAAACTCTCTTGAATGAATAGCATTTCACCAAAAATACCATTCATTGAATTCTGCTCATGTGTGTGTGTGTGTGTGGGGGGGGGGGTTGTGCTCCCCCCCTGCTAATTATATGTACCAACTCTGAGATTGTACTACAGTGAGGAAAGGGAAAATTTTCTGATCTTCACTGTACTGTGATCTCATTATGAACAGTTCGATGAACAGCATGTTTGACATTCACTGAACTGAATTTTAAATGATGTAATAGGGGACCTTAGTATTCCCTGTACTTTGGTTATTATGTGATGACAATAGTCTGGAAGTCCTTCTTCTTAGTGCAGTTGATCGCAAAAGGTATAGTCTTCATATTCAAAGAGGTCATTGGCCCATTATATTCAGCATTGATTAGGACATTTACTGAATACAATGCCCCTTTGGGATGGACCTCACTAGACATCAAACAGCTAGAAAGTTCCAAGAGTCTTATAAATAAGTAGCCCACTGGTATAAAATCTTTAAGCTACCAGAACAGACAAGAAGGTGAAGTTAGAGCTAAATTTATTAGCCAGTAAATTTGCTATGTCACCCTGGTCAGTGAAGGTTGTGCCATTTATCAATAGTTCAGCATACTGCTGAGTGTTACCATTAAGATTGCTGACAAATTTGAAGAAAGCCTTGTGATTGTCCTTAGCCTGGGATGCTATGCTGACCTTGTAACTGGCCTTGCTGGACTTTATTAGACCTATTAATTTCTTATTTAGTTAAACCAGACAGCTCTTATCTCTATAAGAGCTTCTCCTTCTGATTTTAGCCATGGATTTCATCACTAAGATTTGGTTTTGGTGTTAGACCTGGGCTTATTTCTAAAAAGTATGCTAATCTCAATGCAACCATTTACCTGTTTGTACATGGTTTCTCTAAATAATTCTGCACAGGTAGCTGTGTTCTTAAAGTTTGGGGAAGCTGAGAATTTTGACAAACTTTCTCTTAATAGGATGTAGTTTGCTTTAGAATAGTTCCTAACTGTTGTGGGTTTATTTGGGTTTTCTGGATTGATTTTTATTTCAAATGAGACAGCTTTGTGGTCCAAACTCATTAATATGTTCATGACATGGGGGGGGGGGGGTAAGTCTCCAAGAAATATGGTATTTGTTTGGATGATAAGCACCTCTAGTATGTCTAGATAAGAGTTTTGACCTTTGTGGGTCATAGAGGGTGACCTGTAGCTGGTTGGGACATGATAAGGAACTTTGTCTATAGAGATTTAGAATGGATGAACTCCAGGGCATCATCCTGCTTAACCAACCTGGAAATGCATTTGTTACTAACATAGATCAAGACATCTCCACCTTTACCCTTGTTTGTGCTGCTGTTTGTTTAAATGTGTGGAAAGCATTATAGCCTTGCACTGCTGGAGTACATTCTGCATCTTTACATCAAGTCTCAGTAACAGCACAGATATCCATATTCTCCAAAGAGGACAGCTTGTAGGCCATGGAGTTTCCTGATGCTGTTAGTTTTGAGCAGTAACATGTTAAGGTTGCTTTGAGTTTTTTTTCTTTTTTTTTACTATCACTGCATAAAAAAAAAGGTTCTAAAGGGGTGGATAACGTTGTAGCCAAATTCTGAAAGGCCAGGGGGGACAAGTGAACCCCATCATTGGCAAAGCAAAGTGGACTGCTCACCATGTCCTCCTATGCTGATAAATATTGGGTCCTACAGAAGCAGTAATTGGTGGTGTAAAGAGGGCAATTGCAAAGTGTTAAGGGGTGCCATTGACAGGCTGTCTTGAACCTTTTTTTCTGTACCATAATACCAGTACAGAAATGCACTTAAATTCAGTGTTTTTTTTTCTTCTTCCCTTGAAATGCTGGGGCTGAATTACCCAAACCATTTTTATTTTTATTTTATTTATTTTTTGGGGGGGGGTCTGGGAGGGGTTTATGGATTTGATGGGTTGAGCTGTCTACATTAATGTAGGAAGTTTACAATAATGTGTTGTGAAAACAGAAAGTTTTTTGGGGGCTCTTTACTTGAAGAACTGGAGGGATGAGGGCACTTGGATTGTATACCAATCAAGTTCATTAGCTTCCAGCAGTTTGCAGAATTGCTTTTTTCTTCATTTAAAGAACTCAGAGGGTACTAAGTTAGGTTATGGAATGAGCAAAGGGTGCTAGTTGAGCCAGCTATGCCTCTTTGCAGAAGTACAGAAGAACACAGAAAGATACAACATGATGAATGTTGACAAAATAACGCAGACACGTAGTAATACTCTGGATCACATCCACATGCAACATTTTTAACATCATACAGAGGTAAGATATGTACGACATTTACCGTGTGTCATTAAAGTATGAACATTGTGCTTTTTTCATTAATTGTTCGTTTAGAGCAGGTTTGAATGTCCACAGAGTCTGGTTCTGTCCTGTTTCACTTGGTAGATAGTTTCAGATGTCTGGACAATTCTACAGAAAGCTGTTTTTTTCTGGTGGCTATTTTGTAGTTAGGTTTATTAAGATTAAGTAGATCATTCTGACTGCTATGGAAGGAATATGTTGCTTTTCTTATTGGAAGCAGTTTTGTTATAGGTAGGTAGTACGGTCTTGGACTATTCACTGAATGCACATTTCACTGAAACACAGTTAACTGTGCACAATTCACTAAAAACTCAATTCACTGAAAACACAATTCACTGAAACACATTTCACTGAAAGTTATATATGGCCTTTTCCTCACTGGTGTGCAACCCTGGAGTTAGTATATATAGTAAGGGGGGGTCTGGGGGCGTAGCCCCCCCACCTATTTTAAATAGTTTGAACTATATACATGGATACTTGCAATGCCAATAAATTATTCTTTTCTGAACTTAATATATATCCAAAATATGTGGGGGGGGGCAGTGCCCCCCTACTATATATTCTAAATCCAGGGTCATAGAATAGTGAGGAAAAGACTATATATAACTTTCAGTAAAATGTGTTTCAGTGAATTGAGCTTTCATTGATTTGGGTACAGTTATTTGACTTTCAGTGAAATGTAAACAACTTCAATGTTTAAGACACATATCAATTGTTTGCACATTTTTATTCTTCTGCAAATGTAATGTTGAGTTGTGCAAATGTACTTCAAGGCAGTTGGTAAAGTAAGTGTAGAGAACTGCCAAAAGGTGCCTTGAAGTGAGTCCTAGATTGGGAAAAGCACTGCCAACATACACAGTCTAATACAGTGGAATGTATAGGTGGAATAGTTAGGCCAGGTTCAGCAAGAGTATGCCCTCCCCCACACACATTGTAGAAGGAAGTACTACTCCACAAAAAAACATGAAAACTGACAGGCCAAAAATGAGCCATAAAGAGGATAGATTGGACTATTGAGGATAAGAAATAATGTATGCCTTGTTATTATTATGCAAGAAGCACAGAATTTTGGTATAGAAGATATTTGGGAAGATTAAGAGAGAAATTAGAAGAAAGAAAAATACGTACAGAAGAAAAACTGTAAAAAGCTTCAAATGCAAATTTGTGTTCACTAATATAACACATTCCTGAAAAAAAAAACATGTAGCCCAAGAAACCTTGGGCTGTTTGGAAAAGAAGCAAATTTGGAAGTGTGAAAGTATAAACCACAAAACCTAGAGATTTTTGAAATGTATAAAAAAAGAAACTTGGATACAGGAAAGCAAGTGAGATCTGATATGGTGTAATATTTATCCAAAGGACAAAGCGAAACTAATCAGTCCAAAAAAGAAGCTCTAAGGTATTTTCAAAGGCATCCAGATATGGAAAATTTCACAATACAAAAAATAAGAACATGAAGGGAGAAAACAGAACAGAAGATAAGTAAAGCAGAAGTTGAACAAATAGAAGCTGAAGTTATGGAATACCTGTGAAGTGAAGTATTTAGTGAAGAAAATCTAGCACAGGTTATGTCATAGTATGATGGAGTAATGAGTCCCAAAGTAAGGAGAAAAATGTGTGGCGGGAGACTCATCTGAAGAAGAAATATGGACATGGGAAAGAAAAAGAAATCTAATGTGATGCGATATTTTTGCAATGGAGAAAGCAAAACTAATCAATGGAAAAAAGCAGCACCAAAGACGTTTGAAAAGAAATACAGCCAAAGGTATCCAGATATGGAAAAGTTTATGATAGAAAAAATAGGAAAACAAAGGTGGAAAGTAGAAAAGATTAGTAATGGAGATGTTTAAGAAATAGCACCTGAAGTTATCGATAACCTGCAACGTGAAGGATTTATGTAGAGAAAATCCAACTCTGGTAATGTCATAGCATGATGGAACAGTGAGTCCCCAAGTTTAGGAGAAACAGGTGGAACAGGAAGCACCTGATCAGTTGCCATATGAAGATATTCTGAAGCTTTCATAGGAAAATAGTACAAAAGTTCAGTTGGAGTTGTGCAGCAATGGAACGGACAAGAAACAATGGCAACTCTGACTTAATAAGTGTTGTAGAGTGATAGGCCAGTGAGTTCCTGTATGAATGAGCAAAAGATGATGCAGGATGTAGTTGTAGAGAATTTTTCAGAGGAAGATGTTATGGAGATTTATGTAGAATGCCTGCAGGAAACACAGAACAAAGAATGTGTTCTTAGATTAGAAGAAAATGATCTAAGGGAAGAGTTGCTTGATTTAACAGAAAAGGATAGACATATGAAAGAAATAGGTTACAGAAAGTCAATAAGACCCAAAATGTTAGCAATCTGATAAAACATATGAACACAGTAATCAAGACTATTAACATAATTTCATCTGCTATAACAGAAATAAGTATGATATATTAATGTGCAGCTAAATTAATAACAGATAAAGTCTTAATACAAAAATACAGAGATAAAATAAAAGAATGGAAGAAATCAAATGCCATCATGGAAGTATCAAATAGAGAAAACTATAAAGAAATTAAGACAAGATGTATCACTGTTAGGAGAATATAGAAAAAGGAACAGCTCAACAAAAATACTTAGAAAGATATATGTGATAAAAGCAATGTGCAGTATTAGAACAGACCAGGATCAGTACACTATTACAAATACTAAAGTAAAGATAAAATGCGCAGCAAAACTTAAAAGATAGGCAGATAAATGTAAAATAAAAGTACAAAATAATCAATTCATTGATGACCCCCCCCCCCAAAAAAAAAACTTACAGACAATTGGGGGACAAAGCAAAATAAATAGAAATACCTCCAAAAAAAAGAAGAAATAGACACATTTTGAATAAATGTCTATGAAGACTCTGTGGAACATAGTAAAGATATTGAATGGATAGAAGAAGTAAAAAAATAAAAAGTTTAAAGGTACAGAATATGAAATGAAATGAAGTAACAGCCAGAGAGATTGAAACAAAGTCAAGAAAAGCCTCTAATTGGAAAACCCCAGGCCCAGATACAGTGCCTAATGTATGGGTAAAAGTATTAACATCTTTGCACAAAGATTTAGCCATGAGTAAGAACTATTTATATGTACACCCCAAACAGACACCAACCTGGTTAACAGGAAAAATTATACTCTTCCTTATCAGTGCACTAAAAGCTTTCCTAAAAATTACAGACCAATAGTTTGCCTTCTAATGATGTATAAACTATACAATGGAATTGATTTTTGCAGAATTTATAGTCATTTAGGAGAAAACTCAGTTGTGGCAATAGATCAAAAGGTTAGAAAAGAAAGTCATATGGAACAAAGGATCATTTGATTTTAAATAAAGTCGTAACAGAAAATTGAAAGAAGGGGAAGAGTCTAAGTATAACATGGAAAGATTACAGAAAAGCATTTGATAGCATCCCACATTCAGGGATAAAGGTGTGCGTACACACTCAGCATTGATCAATTACATTTTAGTGAGCAAACCACTTTGCTTAGCTATGCCATGATAAAGGATAAATTATTATCCCAAGTATAAAAATTCAAAGGGGGATATTCCAGGGTGACTCCTTGTCACTGTTGCTCTTTTGTCTTTCTCTTAACCCACTAAGTTGTCTACTTAACATATTAGGTCATAGTTACAATTTTACCAAAAATAACAAAGTATATAGACTTCTCATCTTCTTTTTGTGGATAGTTTAAAACTGTATAGTTCATCAGATGAACTGAAAGCACAAATGGAAATGATTAAAACTTTCTCAGATGATAAAAGAATGTTATTTAGAGTGGTGCTGCAGTAGTGTTGTCGCCTCACAGTAAGACGCTGTCCGGTTCGATTCTCAGCTAGAGCGTCTTCTGCGTGGAGACATGCATGAATGGGCGTATGAAGTTTGTGCGTCAGGCCTGGCAAGCTGGTATGTAGAAATCAACTGCCAATCATTAGCGGACCGTTGTTTCGATGTGGCGACCCCTAACCAGGAAAAGCCGAAAGACACAAATTTGGTCTTGAGAAATGAGCAAATGTAACATTTAAAGCAGAATAGCTGCAACAAAAAGAAAATATCAGTTTGGGACAGGAATGTAATATACAGGAACTTGAGCAGGAGGAAGTGTATAAATATTTGGGAATTCTTAAAGGATAAACAATAAAACATGTACAAATGTGAACAAAACTCAGTTAGAAATACTTTAGAAGACTAAAATTAATGTTGAAAACAGCACTGACATCTAGAAACAAAGTCCACGCCATAAACCAATTTGCTCTTCCTGTTGTAACTTAAAGGTTTGGGTTGATTGACTTGCCCCAAAAGGTATTAGATAGTTGGACAGGAAAACAAGAAAAATATGTCATGCTTCTTAAATGATATGTGAAATTCAGTGTATACCAAGATTATTCCCATTCTGAAGGAGGTATGGGCCACCTCAAAACTGATTACATGTATAGATCTGCAATTGTACAACTGTATACACATCTGCTGACCTCATTAGATCCAGACATGTTGAATGCTTTGAATCATGAAGAAAACAAGTTTAAGATGACCTCTCTGATAGAAGAATATCTGTATCAAGCAGGAATTGAAACCAAACTGAAGTAGACAAAAATCATGCAATAACTGAATGTGCCAAAAAAAAAAAAAGAAAGAAAGAAGGAATGTAAAGGATGGATCAGAAGAGAGGATAAGAAATGTGTAAAATGCATACAGTTACTTGCCATTACAGAAAACTCCTGGAACAACCATATGTTGATCTGATCTTATGTAGGAATGGTCAAGGAGAGGTGAATTTAAGCCAAAACATGAAAAGTTAATATTGGTGGACCAGGATAGTGGACTACATGCATGCTTATTTACAAGGTTCATTGATCATATGGGAGAAACAGACACATGCAGGTTCTGTAAAACAGAACCGGGAACAGTTGCACATGTTGTTGCTGGTGTGATGCACTAGTGGCAGAGGGCCTGTATACTGAAAGGCATACTAATATGGAAAGACTGTTGCAGTGGGGGTTGCGCAAACATTACAATATTGAAGTAGATGAGAACATTAGGAACATGAACCACAAAAGCATTATAGAGAATGATGAAGTTTATATCATGTAGGATCACCTTGTCCCACCAGTTTAAAAAATAGATGCAAGAAAACCAGATATAGCAGTCTATTAAAAGAAGACAAAAGTTGCATTGATCACTGAAATTGCTACACCCAGCGATTACAGTGTCTTATGTACAGAGAGACACAAACTCATTAAATACCAGAATTTGCAGGCAAATGTTAGAGCAATACAGAAAAAGGATACAGTGACAATTTCTATAATAGTAGGAGCAATGGGTGTATAAAAAATAATTTACAGTCTTATTTAGACATTTTATCAATACATGTAACTTTGTATGATTTGTAGAAGGAGTTATTGCTGGGTGCATTGTGGGTACTACAAAGACCACTTTTGGCTAGCATCAAAGATTGAAACTACTAATTTCATGAACTTTACTCATATTTTAACATAGGAATGGGGTCCATTCCTGTCATGGTATTAGAAACCCAAAATCCTTGGATAAATTAAAAAAAAATAAATGCTAACTAGTTAACACGTACTAGTGCCAGTTTGTAAATGAGATATTGATTCAAAAACCAGTAAAGATTGATATTGTGAATCTGCATAGGACTCCATTTGGGTAGATTGGTGGGATCAAGTGGTTAGGTATTCAGTGGATAGCTGAACTGGGATTACAGGCAGTTGATATCTGCTGTAGACAATGACCCTGTAGCAAGTGTTCTACCCTGATAATCATAGGACATGAAGTGATACATTGGTAGGCTTATGCACCAACTATATTGGAGTCTTCATGGTACAGTAATTGACCCCCAACACATAACAGGAAAGCTCAACACACCCTCATACACCTGCCTGATGCTCTATAATTGAGATTGCACTGGCTTATGAATATTGCTATATGGACAGTCACCATAGAATTTATGTATCATGCAGTGCAATGTCCATAGACATGGCTGTTCCTACAAGAGCTTTTAAGGCACCTGAGAAGAGTTAGATGTGTGAGCATGATGACAGAGCTGACACTGGGACCACTGGGGAAGTATAGTAAAAAGAAACACTATTACATGTGTGCAACTCAATAGTTAGTAATGAAGTTAGTCACACAAAGCATAGCTAGCATTCTCTCCAGGATACTGCTAATGGTCCTGATAACACGAGGTCTGAAGGTCATTCGGATCCAACATGACTAGATGAAATCCTATATGAAGAGTGATGCAGCCCAGTTCTTCATCCCATGTCTGATGGTCTGATGTTCATCTGCTCAAACTTGTGAAAGCACATGAGGTCATACATGTATGTCATATCTATGCATTGTCCACACGTATACTTAGAAAAAACAAAATAAAGAAGTATGAATCAATTTAACTATATGACTGAAATGGGAACCACTTGAAATGTCAGGAACCACTGAAAAACAGAGACTAAATGGCTGAAGAAAGGAACTTACAGATATTAAGTCTGAGATGGCCATTTTCAGAATATTTCCTTTTCTCCAAGGTATAGAAATCCTGGCGTTATTTTTTTTTATGTATGGGGGGTGAGAGGCTTTCACTCCACATCAGCGGTGCAGGGGGGCCAAGTTTATAGAAGATGAGTGATGGTCAGGATTCAGTCTTCTACTGCAGTTTATATATTTTTTTCCACACTTCCAGCACTATGCATTTTCTGTACTGACATTTCAATAGGGATCCAATTGAAACCGTCACTTCAATGATTTCTCATTTTATTGGAAATATTAGCAAAAAGTTTGGCAGTCAGCGCATATCACAAAGCTAATGAACTGCTTTCCGTAGTCTGGGGTTTCATTCCATCAGCTTCCATTTGCCTCCTGTGTGACTCAGAGTGTTATTGGGAAATTAGGCTTGGCTTTTCAATGGTCTCAGACTTCATGCCTATAACCACCTAGGAACCTATAATGTATTTTGAAACAATAGTATGTTTTAGTGCATATGAATATCAAATAAACAGATGCATTTTGTTCTATACCAACATAATTCATGTTACTTCCATAAAGTGGGTATAATGTCATCAAAGACTGTGGAAGTTTTCCACACATGCCTAGTCCAATTCATCCAGTTCCATTAGAAATGTCCATACACTTTAGAGACTTAAGCCTGCTTGATTCATAAACTGATATATAAACTTGCCTGTGGGAGATGTGGACCTTGGAGGAAAGAACTTGGCTCACAAAGTTCACAGGTGATTGCAAATTGGGAGCTACCATACATGTCCCCCATGATATTAATATCATAGAGTGTGGGTTCAACACAGACAAATGGACGGAGGCAAAGTTATGGATTAAAACTCAGTGCAAAGAAATGCATTATAGTGCATTTAGTAAAACTGCCAACTAGGCTATTTACCCCATCAATAAGACACCCCTAAGTGTTGACTTGGTAGTCAGGGATCTGGGAAAATATAAAGAATGTAATTTGGCCTTTGACCAACATGTGGCAAAGCCAGTAAGAAAATCATTCTATGGCACCCATCTTATAAGTTAGGACATGGGATCTACGTCCAAGGATCTCATAGTGCCACTTTATTCAGCCCTTATCAGGCCTATCATTTAGTATAATGCCCCTTTCAGCATGTACCTGACATGAGATATGCAATATTTGAAATGCCCACAAAAGTTCCTTACCAAGAGAATCCAGAGTATGAGCACAGTGTCCTATACAGATCCTTATCTTTATACTCTGTCTCATAAAGGTTACTGAGAGGTGATATATGCCTAGCATACAAGGTATCCTCGGACCCAGTTCTGGCGGAACTTTTGTACGTCCATTAACAAACAGCAGCAGAACCACCAGATCCAAGGATTTAAATTTTACTTGTGACATAACAAAGACATGTTGGAAGACAGATCTAAGAGGATCCCCCCCCCATATAACCTACAGAAACATCCTAACTAACATATTCCTTCCTAATAAATTAACACAATTGGGTTGGATTGCAGGGCTAGGCTTATAAAGGCTCTGGTGGTCATTAGCTTGGTATATACCTATGAATCTCTTATGTGGTAATACAGATTACATCAAGTAACAGGATATGGAAGATGTACACCTCATATATCATAGAACCATTATACCTATTCCATGATATTATAATATATTTTACTTTTGTTCCCCTGCTTATATACAAGTCTCTGGCAACCATTACACATGTCACAGTAACAATGATTCATTTCACATTTCCTAGATGTTTCAAGCCAATCACAACAGATACACCATCATCCAGACAACCACTGGAAATCTTTTTATGATGATATATTTCTTCCTGGTCCTTTGCAATTGATGACCACAGTCACTGACTTGTGGGTACTAATGAAAATGCCTGCCTTAGTGGCAGGATGTATATGTTCCATATACTCCCTGACCTGGAAGAAATGTCCCTTGAGACAATAATAGCTTGTGCAGGTTTGCAGACGTCTTGCACACCTCTCTGTTCTGCCAGTAGTGTTCACTTCTCATTTCCATGTAATGGTGTCCAGGCTGATTAGACTGTCAAACTCCAAAAAGAATGTGTGCTTAGTAGAAACAATTTTTCCTGCAGCTTATGCAGTCCCTAAATGTCAGTTACAGATATCAGTTGTCAGTCTAAATGCCATTTAATTGCATGGTACCATAATCTGAATTGGGTACTTTTATAGACAGAGTCAAGGCCATTGTAAGTCAATCTGTATGGATTATTTTTACATCCTGTTCATTAAGTGGACACATGCCTAAGATATGGCATTTAACTCTAGGAGTTACTCAAGGAGTGCCAGAATACTCTGTTTATATTGACCTTGTTAAGGGAATGAGCAGTAATACACATAACTGATCGCTTTAAATATTAAATGCATTATATGAGGCTGTCTGTATTTATCAGCAGGGTATTACCATTCAGGATGTAAGTCAGCTGGTCATCTGCATGTAGCTACTAGCTGTATAAAGCATGAAAATTTGCAGTGCCCATGTTCCTTTTGGAATATGTCAGTTAGATATACCAGTGGGTAATGGGTTCTAGATAAACAAAAAATGTGATGACTGCAGGTTTGGTAACATAATTACTTAAAATGTATGTATAAGCTAATGTACTTCTAATTTTGTCTCTGGAATAAAATTATGATTGCTGTTTCAATTGTCAACTCCAAAAAATACACGGTAACGCCTGATGTATGGACACTGCTGCATATAGACTGAAAGGTCCCTAAGTGCTTATACACAATGCAGAGCTAATCAGAATCTGTGGATTTAAAACAGCATGAGTACTTACTCAAGGGAGATCACCATATCACTTTATATATCTCATCTGTTACTGAACCCACAGATGCACTCTGCAGCCTTTGAAAAGCACATGATAACTTACTTAAAATATTCCTTAGTACAAAAACAGATGGAGGGAACATTTAAAACTAGTCAAAATTGTGTCAGGAATTCTCATTATAAATACTTGCCGACATGTTATTGAGAGATGGCGTCTTCCTGCTGTTAAGGGAATTGTCTGATATAGTTCCGGTTATCAGCATATGCCAGGAACATAAGCTATGTAAAAACAATAAGCTATCTAAAACCAGATTTGTGATGGTAATAGGAAGGATACATGGCAGCACTATAATAAAGGGGTCTATATTAGAACCTCAAAGTGTCAGAACTTTGAATGTTCTAATATTGAACCCAATTCAGCAAATGCTGACAACATCGAACATTCAGAACAGCAAATTTTTTCCTAGGGACAAATCCGCTGTTCCAAAACACATACACACAACACAAGCACACCAAACAAACAGTAATCCACACACATACATGTAAAATCTTACATCTAACCCTACACTAAACTGTACATACACCACTAACTGTCCATTTACCTTAACCCAAACCCTAACCCTAAGGTCTGTCACTATCGCACACTCACCTCACCCGCGCCCTAACATTAACTCACCTACCCCACCCTAACCCTTATGTCCACACAATCGCACACGTACAAAGCTCTAACCCTAACTCAGCTAACCCACCCTAATCCTCACGTCCACACAATTGTATACTTACCTGAACCCGACCTGTAACGTTTCACCACAGCGCTGAAAATAGCGAAGCGACAGAAATGGACAACCAAATTCTTTCCCTGGGAAAAAAATTCAGTTTTCTGCAGCCTCGCTATTTTCAGGGTTTGCTGAATAGGGTTCAGTATTAGAACATCCGATGTTCTGAAACATCTATGTTCTAATATAGACCCATAATAAAGGGGCCAACAGAGTTCAAAATCTAAAATTCTTATGCAGGTGCTCCCAGGCATATTTGAATCTTGTTTTTTTTCCAGCATTTCTTCCTGTCTTCACCTTCATCTGTGACGAATACGGGACATCTGGAGTAGTTAAGCTTTACAAGTGAATGGATATTAAAAAATTATTTTACCTAGAATTCTGGAGGCAAAAATACTGGTCGTACACTTAAGGAGTCAGTCATAGTATGTGTTAGAATTAACCTAAGAGGTACAGGATATTTCCCTTAAATAAAATACTTTAGCTGCTCTAAATGATAAAAAGAGATAGATATCCGTGTCTTGCAATAAAATGCATTTTTACTCTTTTCATATGTGTGAAGTGTGAAGGAGAAATTCTGCAATGCAAATGAGCAAGACTGCCTTGTGCTAAGCATATAAGACAAGATTGCAAAAATTGTGAAAAAGACTGCTTTCTGCTATATATGTTAGGCAGGTTGTGACATATGAGACCTTTTGCAACACACAAAACAGGATTGCTTCAAATGACATCAACAGGCAACACACACAAAAAAGCTATCAAGTCTTTCTAAAAAAAAGGTAATATAAACATAATGATAATCAAGGCTGCTGTTTTCCACTAAGAAAAAAAAAAGATCCTTCAGATAAGCCAACTAAATTCTGACTATGATAGAAAGGATGTATAGTCTAAGGAAAAAATCATCTAAAAGGAACCTTGTTTCCTCTTGCCAAGTTTCATCCAAAAAAATGGACAATGACATATAAAAATGTTCTCTCTACTATTAATCTAAGAAAAAGGGAACTAGACCTCTGGACAAGAATAATTAAAAGCTGATTCCCTATTGCTAATCCAAAGAACTAGGAAAGAGACTTCTGAACTGTTTTTTTTTTAAGTTGAACATTGAATGCATTCACAAGTAAAATTGCTGTCTTTTGTTTCTTTTTATGAATATTGTTTATCTTTGAAGAGTTGTAGCAATACATTTTATTCAAACAGGAAACATATAGGCAATTGTTAACAATGTAATACATTCTATTTTTATAGAAAAGACAATAGAGTAGAAATCGATTATCCAAACTAATTTGCACCTAGGGTAGCTTGGATAATCAAACTGTTCTGATAATCAAACGTTATAATTGAACCAGCTAAAAACTTTTTAATCTTCTTTTTTCTGCATGCAGGAATACACTTTTCAACGATTCAGTGATTTCAGTGCACAGTAAAGAATATTTTTCACACATGAGCTGGCTACTAGCTCAAAAACATGCTCAAGAGAATAAGTATAATGTTTACATATTCAGACTTTATGATTTTTCCTACCCGAAAACTTTGGAAGGGTGGTTCGGATAACTGACATTTCGGATAATCGATGCTCGGATAATTGACTCTCTACTGTACTGTACATGACAGCCATTTTTTTTAATTTTTAGCTTATTACTGAATCGACAATAATAGCCTTGGATAAGATCAAAGATATTTGTAATGCCAGTCTTATGTTAGCCATTGGTTCTTTTATTCATATTTTGGTATTGCTCTGCAGTTGTAATTGCATAAACAATGCTAGAACATCCACTGGTACATTTCTACCGACTATGATTTTATTTACGCTTTTCTTTCTTACCTACAACATAGGTGAAGGAAGTGTGAATTGGGATTGTCAAGGTCTAATTATACCTAATGAATAAGTACATTAAAATGTATATCTCAATGCTGTTTACAGAGGTTGAGATGACAGTGTGCCACTTGCAATCCAGTGCACAAGGTATCTATTTGTAAATTCTGTTGCCCTCTGAATTGCAATGCCGTCAATGCTTACTCACTCCCCCGGATTCACAAAAGCTTGCACGGAGTGCAAGATTGGTGCAGGAGCCCACGCAGGCAATATATCTGCTGTGCGATCCAGGAATAGCCTGCAGGGGCATGCATGAGTGCTCCTGCACTAATCTTGCACAGACTAAGCCCTGGTATGCAAATCACCCCATTTGCCGGTGAAACCCATGCAAATGAGGTGATTTTACAATCCAGGAAGCTTGCAACAGTCTGTGCAAGACTAGTGCTATCTGCAGAAATGTACTCAGTCAGTAACCGAGTACATTTCTGAAAAATCCAAAACAGAGCTATGACAGCCCCAAGTAAAGCCTGCATATCATTGAGGAAGCATGCCAATGACCAGGTATAAGGCCATTGGCATTGCAAACAATACAAAAAAATTAAAAAATCAACTTTTATTTATTTTTTTTTCGCCAATCTCGGCTGTTTAAGCATAGGACAGTGGCACGCAAATGGGATCGGGGAGAAAATAAGAAAATAAACCTAAAATAACCATTCTAACTAAAATCAGTATTCTTCCATGCAAGTCAATGGCAGGCAAAAAACAACCTGGCCAGTGAGTAGTGGTTGCTACGGGGGGAGGCTCAGTGTGAGATATGTAACTATGTAGCAGGCAATCCTATGCAAATGAGGGGAAGGATAGTGAATCCCAGTTTTCCCCAGCATGTGAGGCAGGTCCCATCAGTGTAAGAGTATGAGTAGCTGGGTGCAAGCCTAGGAGTTAGGTGACATCATGGGTGTTTGTGTGTGTCAGGCATACTTTAAGCATATTGGAGGCCTGTGGTTTGGGTTTGCTCCTACCTTAGCTCAGCTAAGCTAGGGGGTGTGTCTAAACCTGCCTAGCACTCTTTACAAAGTGTAAGCAGGTGTGCGTGCCACACACCGGGTTTTACAGGAAGAAAAAAGAAGTTAAACCAGGAAATAGCAGCAGTGTGCACATTTGAGCACTCTATGCACCCTGCACACAGGCTAAAACAGGCTAAAACAGGGAGGCAATGGGAAGGGAAAACAGCAGTAGGAAGGTATTCAAGGAGAACTAGAATAGCTGGCAGGTGAAATGTATCAGAATCAGCCAATTGCACACGCAGTGGCCCAGCCCAGCCCAGAACACTATTATAAACTATGCAAACACCTTCCCCTCTGGTTTTTCTCACACTCTACCCCACCAGTGGATACAAGCGGGGAAATTTTAACAAACAAACCTACAAAATGAGTAGCAGGCAACTTAGAACAACATGTGCAAAAGGCTGAGGGTGGTGAGGATGTGAATGCTGATGAACAACCCACAGTGAGGAGACGGTGAAGAGTGTACAGACCCAGGGTAACCTATCAGGGGCTACATGAGCTGGAGATAGTGGAGCGCTATAGGGTGGACAGAGACCTCCTACAGCAAATTGTTGAGCTATGCCGGCCACACCTGACACACCAAACTGACTGAGGGGAACCCATCCCAGTGGATACCAAGGTATGCGTGGGCCTAGGTATACTAGCCACAGGTACATCCCAAAGCACAACTGAGGATATCATGGGGATCTCACAGGCATAGAATCCAGAGTATTCCACCGGTTCCTGGATGCCATGTCAGCACATGCCAGTGACCATGTATATTTCCTCAACATCCGTGAGGTGTTGACCAGCAATATGCATCTCTTCCACCAAATAGCAGAATACCCTGGGGTAGTGGTTGCTATAGACTGCACACACATATGCATCAAAGCACCACCCAGTGAGCAGGGTAGGACCTACAGCAACCACAGGGGCATCCCCTCCATCAACTGCCAGTTCGTATGTGATGCCCAGGGCATTATAATGAATGCGTGTGCTGGCTGCCCTGGAAGCTATGACAATTCCCACATATGTCATCTGATGCAGCTGTACCAGATTTGCCATTGGGGACATCCCCTACGGTTCCCTAGTGGGAGATGCTGGGTACACACTGGAGCCATGGCTGATGACACCCATCAGAAATGCACACACACCTGAACAACAACGCCATAATGAAGCACACGCACAGGCCAGACATATAATAGAGCATGTGTTTGGGATGCTCAGGTCATGGTTCCGGTGTCTAGAACCATCTGGTGGAGCCTTGCAGTACTCACCAGCTACATGTCCCCAAATTGTTATGGATGTGCTAAGCTACACAATATGATCCTGCAGAAACAGCTGCAGCAGGAACAGTATGGGGCAGGGCCACACAGCCCCCCACCAATGCCATGGTCTGGACAGGCACAGAGTGATCTATAGGAGGAACAACCTCAGCCTGCTCCAGTAGGCAGAAGGAGGCATGCCCAGTATGCCCTGGCCTTGGCAAAGAGGCAATGCATAGCACATGCACTGACACAGTAAGGATCCAGGGAATGACATGTCTCTCTGGGTCACACATACAGGAAAAGGGATGCCAAATATGACACTACCTGTGCTCAACCATGTATAGGGAGTGTACTATGTGCATCCAACATAGGCAGCCCTCCATCACCATCCGCAAGTCTGGCACACCCTCAAGGTAAGTCAATCAACCTACCAATTGCCAAATGGAGTAGAATGTGTTGTTACCTGTAGCTATGGTATGGATGTGGGCATGCAAGGGAATTGGGTGGATGAATATTATGGCAGCAGGCAGTAGACACCCATAGTGGCACCATGACATCTATACTGGAGTCACCATAGTAGCCATAGTAGCCAGCAATACACAGGGTGACAAAACCCACTGCAAGAAATGTGCTGAGTGACATGTGTCTCCATATGACCCACAGATGCCAGTCAGGATGGTTCACATACCCAACAACAGTCTCTGCCAGCAGGACAGGTGTAGCCAAACCCAAACAGAGCCTGTGCCATGGCCCCAGAATTATGGCTATGGTTAACCTCCCCCCAGGCCTACACAGACAGACCACAGCTGGGCAGACAGTGGGATGTAAGTTCTGAAGGGTAGGAAGTGAAACAATAATATGTAGAACAACCAAAGCCACGATCTGTAGTACACTGGTATGCCTCTAGTCAGCATGATAGTTAGCAATACAGAATGAAATGGAGTACTTGACATACCAGTACAGTCAGAGCAAATGTGTATAAGTTTCACGTGTGCCCCCACATCATACATAGTAATATAATAACAGTCAGGTGTGCCCCCCAACCCTGTGTAGAAATGTAGAAATAGTCAGGTGTGCCCTCCCCATCCTACATAGTAATGTAATAACAGTCAGGTGTGCCCTCCAAACCCTGTGTATAAATGTAGAAATAGTCAGGTGTCCCCCCCCATCTTGCATAGTAATGTAATAACAGTCAGGTGTGCCCCCCCCCACTCCTGTGTAGAAATGTAGAAACAGTCAGGTGTGCCCCCCTGCTATGCAGAAATGTAGTAGCAGTCAAAGCCAAATGACCGATGGATACCCTGCACAGACAGCAATCCACTTGTCAGTGTACAACACAAAGGTCAGCACTGCAGCACAAACTACCTGGATACAATCCACAATTCAATACAGACGGCCATACTGGGCATTCTCACACACACACAGAAATGAAGGCAATGTCAGTCAACAACATACTGAAAGGTCATACTGGGCGTGCTCACACACTTACACATGAAGGCCATGACTGCAAACACCAGTGGACCAGACATATCTGGCAGTTGCAGTTGTTAGTGCAGACACTCGTCAGTATGCACCACTCATGGCTTGCACACACAGTGGATAGGAATACAGACATATATGTCAGGACAACACACTATAATAAGCCAAAAGTAGACATACATAAATGTGTGGAAGTGGGTGACTGTGACAAGGAGCCATCCAGGCCTGTCCCACCCAGCACACAGCCAAAGGGGCCCAAACACATGAGGCACAGATGTCATTCATTGCAGATACTAGCCACCAGTATATGACAGCATTATACACTATGTGGAGCACGTGCCAGCTGTGCAACATGACTGTACAACAAGGAAGTAGTCATCTAGCAGCTGTATACATGTACCTGTGTATACAGCTGCTAGATGTATACACAGGTACATGTATACAGCTGCCAGATGTATACACATACCTGTGTATACACGTACCTGTGACATATGACCTCGTGTGTGCCCGCATGAGGTGTGTCAACCCCTAGATGAATGGGTTATGGCCCATGCACACATGGCCCTCCCCATAGCCCTACTATGACAAGCCTGCTGAGGTCATCGAATGTGAAATACACCTTTGGCAGAATTGTAGCCTAGTAATCTCTGTGGTGTGTCCCATAACTGCATACTGCTGCAGTGTGATGAACTAATTAGGTAGGAGTACTAACCCCAGAATTGGCAACTGTGTATCTGTCTGTGACTGTGTAGAGAGCAATGCTTTTTAGGGTACTCACACTCCTTACAATTCATATACTCAACTTTGGCAAAGGTGTTGATGTCATCCACCTAGAAATACACCTCTGGGAAGGTTTTAGCCCAGTAATCTCCATAGCACATCCTGTAACTGCGTACTGTTGTAGTGTGATAAAGTAGTTAGGTAGAAGTTCATACCCCAGGCTTGGCAATAGTGTGTGTGTGTTTTTGTGTACATGTCTGACTGACCCTGTTTGTGTAGAGAGCAATGCTTTTTAGGGTACTCACACTTCTTACAATTCATATACTCAGCTTTGGCAAGGCTGCTGATGTCACCTACCTCGAAATACACATAGTGCATCCTGTAACTGTGTACTGCTGTAGTGTGATAAATTAGTTAGGTAGTTGTTCCAATCCCAGACATGGCAAGTGTGTGTGTGTCTGTCTGAGTCTGACCCTGTCTGCGTAGAGGGCAATGCTTTTTAGGGTACTCACACTCCTTACACTTCATATACTCAACTTTGACAAGGCTGCTGATGTCACCCACCTAGACATACACCTCTGGGAAGGTTGTAGCCCAGTAATCTCTGTAGTGCATCCTGTAACTGTGTATTGCTGTAGTGTGATGTGGAACTGTGGTAGGGTTCCATCCCCACCCATGGCAGTTTTGGATATTTTATGTGTGTTTCAATGTCTGTGTACAGAACAATGCATTATAGGCTAGTCACACTCACTACATTTCAAATGGCCTACTTTGGCAATCCTGCCGATGTCATTCATTGTGAAAAACACCTTTGGGGAAGCAGTTCATCAGTAATCCCCTTGGTGTGTCCTATAACATCTCCATGCTGTAGTGTGAGATAGACCTCTGATAGGGGTTCTACACCCACACATGTCAGTTGTGGATGTTTTGTGTGTGTCTCACTGTCTGTGTAGGAAGCAATGCATTTTAGGCTAGTCACACACAGCACATTTAAAATGGCCTACTTTGGCAATCCTGCTGATATCATTTATTGTGAAATACACCTTTGGGGAATAAGTTCTCTAGTAATCCCTGTGGTGCGTCCTATAACAGCTCCATGCTGTAGTGTGATATAGACCTCTGTTGGGGATTCTATACCCACACATGTCAGTTTTGGATGTTTTGTGCATGTGTAACTGTCTGTGTAGGGAGCAATGCATTTCAGGCTAGTCACACTCACTACAATTTGAATGGCCTACTTTGGCAATCCTGCTGATGTCATCCGATGTGAGCTACACCTTTGGGGAAGGAGTACTCCAACAATCTCTGTGGCTCGTACTATAACTGCGTAGTGTTGTGGTGTAATAAACTAGTTAGGGGTAGGGGTTCTACTCCATGACAGGGGTGTGTGTGTTTGTAACACGTATCTTGTGTGGAGGTGGTTGGGAGTGTGTGACACCAGTGGCCAATGTGGAGTGGGTTTAGCATATTTCTTATATAGTGGCCCCATATATCCCAATGTCCACCATACAGGGATAACAGATGTGAAATAGCTGAGAGACTGGGGTGCAAAGCCATACCCTTATGTATGACATCAAGTCCAATCAATCACAGTTAGCAACCCCAGTATTACCCAGACCACACTCTCAACCCATGTCTCATACACACACACACACATGCCTAGGCAACACACAATATGTGGGTAGTACACTGCATATTGGCCAGTGATAGTAACTATGGGGTGATATCTGTGGGCTACAGAGGGCATGGCACCCTGTCCATCTGTCCAATATGCATGTACTTGCAGACAGTGCACCTTCCCAATGGACACCTAAAACACCTGTGGTGCCATCACATGTGACCCACAAAGGATATACCATGCCTGACAACATGCCCTGTATTGACAGATGCCAGTGACACCAGGGAATGCTGTTAGCATGCTATCAATTTAGGTGCAGGGTAAACCTGCTGCCCATTAGCAGTTCCTGCCATGTGGGCAAGTCTGGTGTGAAGAGTGGTAGAGAAGAGGTGAAGGCTGCCAGCCTAATCAAATATAATTTGATACATAACTCTGGCATTTGTAAATAAAATATAAAATACAGGCTTGTCTCTTAAATGAAAGAAAACACTGTAAAATGTGAACTTCAAGATTGTAGACACATTGCTATCTGCTGTAAGGAAAACTAAGCCAAGCATTTCAAATGTTCTTTGAAATTAAAATTATGTTTTGTATGCCCTTTGAAGTTAGAATTTGGAGTTGATGAGTCTGGAGTAAGCATCCTGCCTATTGTTTTAAGGCTAAAGTTAATGACCAGAATTTGCATGTGGAATGTCTTTTATTGCTCTAAATGTAAAATAATGTAAATGCTGTTCTGTGCGGCCTGGGAACCAGGAAAGTTTAAACAAATGATGTAATGTTTTATCAGAACTGCAGTTTCAATTTAAACAGTGAGAACCGGAAATTATTAAGCATTTTGTCTTGATATCCAACCTCAGCGCTGCCTGTTGTCTTAAGTCAGTTAATTTAGAAGTATGTTTTCTTGTAGTTTTCTTCTTCTTTCAGCTGCTCCCGTCAGGGATCGCCACAGCAAATAAACTGTTTCCATTTCTTCATGTCCTCTGCATCTTGCTCTGTCACACCAACCACCTACATGTCCTCTCTCACCACATCCATAAACCTTATCTTAGGCCTTCCTCTTTTCCTGTTACCTTGCAGCTTCATCCTTAGCATCTTTCTCCCAATATGCTCTGCATCCCTCCTCAGCACATGTCCAAACCAATGTAATCTTGTCTCTCTGGCTTTGTCTCCAAACCTTCCAGCCTGGGCTGACCCTCTAATATACTTATTCCTAATCCTGTCCATCCTCGTCACACCCAGTGCAAATCTTAACATCTTCAACTGTCAAGCTCTGACTCCTGCCTTTTTGTCAATGCCACTGTCTTCAACCCATATAACATAACTGGTCTCACTACCCTCTTGTAGACCTTCCCTTTCACTCTTACTGGTACTCGTCTATCACAAATCACTCCTGACACTCTTCTCCACCCACTCCATCCTGCCTGTACTCTCTTCTTCATCTCTCTTCCACACTCACCATTAGACTGAACTGTTGATCCCAAGTATTTAAACTCATCCACGTTTGCCACCTCTACTCCCTGCATCCTCACAATTCCTCTATCCTCCCTCTCATTCACACACATATATTCTGTCTTAGTTCTGCTGACCTTCATTCCCCTTCTCTCTAGAGCATCTCTACACCTCTCCAGGGTCTCCTCCACCTGTTCCCTACTCTCACTACAGATCACAATGTCATCTGCAAACATTATTGTCCACGGGGACTCCTGTCTGATCTCGTCTGTCAACCTGTCCATCACCATTACAAATAAGAAAGGGCTCAGAGCTGAACCTTGATGTAATCCCACCTCCACCTTAAATGCATCCATCACTCCCACTGCAGACATCACCACTGTCACACTACCCTTGTACATATCCTGTACCACTCTTACATACTTCGCTGACACTCCTGACTTCCTCATATAATACCACAACTCCTCTCTAGGCACCCTGTCATATGCTTTCTCTAAATCCACAAAGACACAAAGCAACTCTTTCTGGCATTCTCTGTACTTCTCCTTCAACACTCTCAAAGCAAACATCACATATGTAGTGCTCTTTCCTGGCATGAAACTATACTGCTGATCACTAATCATCACCTCCCTTCTTAACCTAGCTTCCACTACTCTTTCCCATAACTTCATGCTATCACTGATCAATTTAATCCCTCTGTAGTTACTACAGCTCTGCACATCACCCTTATTCTTAAAAATCAGTACCAAAACACTTTTTCTCCATTTCTCAGGCATCCTCTCACTTTCCAAGATTTAATTAAACAATCTAGTTAAAAACTCCACTGCCATTTCACCTAAACACCTCTATGCTTCCACAGGTATGTCATCTGGACCAACAGCCTTTATTCTTCATCCGCTTCATAGCTATCCTTACTTCCTCCTTGCTAATCCACTGCAGTTCATGATTCACTATCCACACATCATCCAACCTTCTCTCCCTCTCATTCTCTTCATTCATCAGCCCCTCAAAGTACTCTTTCCATCTTCTCAACACACTCTCCTCACTTGTGTGTATGTTTCCCTCATTATCCTTTATCACTCTTACCTGCTGCACATATTTACTAGCTCGGTCCCTCTATCTAGTCAATCGGGACAAGTCCTTTTCTCCCTCCTTAGTGTCCAACCTTTTATACAACTCGTCATATGCCTTATCCTTAGCCTTTGCCACCTCTCTCCTTGCCATGCACCTCATCTCCTTATACTCTTGTCTACTTTCTTCATATCTCTGATAATTCCACTTCTTCTTCGCCAACCTCTTTCTCTGTATACTCTCCTGTACTTCTTTATTCCACCACCAAGTCTCCTTGTCCTCCTTCCTCTTTCCAGATGTCACACCAAGCATCTTTCTAGACATCTCTCTTACTAGCTCTGCTGTAGTTAGCCAGCTATTCTGTAACTCTTTACTGCCACCCAGTGCCTGTCTTAACTCTTCCCTGAACATCTCCTCACAATTACCATTTTTCAATTTCCACCATCCTCCTCTTCTTGATCACCAATGTCATCCTACAAACCACCATCATATACCATCTAACTACACTTTCACCTGCCACCACTTTACATTCTCCAATTTCCTTCAGACTGGCCCTTCTACATATGATATAATCCACCTGTGTGCATCTTCCTCCACTCTTGTATGTCACCCTATGCTCCTCCCTCTTGTTAAAATACCTATTCATCACAGCCATGTCCATCCTTTTTGCAAAATCCACTACCATCTGACCTTCTAAACTCCTTTGCTTAACACCAAACCT
The DNA here is from genome assembly GCF_019279795.1 of Protopterus annectens. NCBI lineage: Eukaryota > Metazoa > Chordata > Ceratodontiformes > Protopteridae > Protopterus > Protopterus annectens. The sequence continues at coordinate 1,167,961,204 of NC_056732.1, read as the reverse complement.
ACCCATCACTTCCTCATCCCCTCTGTTCCCTTCTTGTTGTAATAGCTAGGAAATTAGAATAAAGATTAGACTGTGTTTTTCTGTTATGTCAGAACTGTACTAATGATTTATTTTAAGTTTCTCTGTAATCTGTGAACCTGTGAATAGCACAGTGCTGTAGTAGTTTTGTCTTGTGTTGCAATTATTTATTATTAAATATTTTAAAACCTTTTACCTGTGGCTGGTTGTGTAGAGACAAGTTAAGCTCTAGAGTACATTGCATATTTATAAAGTTTATTGTACAAGGCCACTCTAATAAGCCTTAGACGGTTTAGTCACACTTACAAATTGGATAATAATATTGCACAGTAATAATTGGCTACACTTTTAAGGGCCTTTGGGTAGTTGATAATTATTAGCTGGTGGTGGCAGTAATTACTGCTGTATAGTCTAGGTAAAGGGGCACAGATGAAGAATCTGTGTCAGCCTTTCCCAGGAATGTCTGTGAAGTTGTATAAATACTTATCTCAAAGTGTGTGTATGTGTCAGCTACATGGGCAGGGACACAAAGCACTGGTTGGACAGAGAGGGTACTGGAGGTTATCTTGTCAGCTAAGCTGAGATCTGGACACTATAGCTGTGCCAGTGGGGAGTGTTATTAGGGACCACGAAAGCAACCAGCCCCAGAATGACTGTGATCTCTGTGTGCACTTAAAGGAAATTGTACTTTACTGTGTGTATTTGTTATCCTTTCCTCTTATATGAGACACCCTCTCTGGTGTTAGTGGTGAGGATTGAGGCTCCTTGATTGCTGGGCCAGGGCATGGACATCACATGTGGTTTGCAGTGGTGGGATCCACTTCACATTTGTGGTGGCGGTGGATATCCACATCATATATTAATTAGTTGGCAAATACTAATTGGCTTGTAGTGGTGTGGGTAGAGTGAATCCTGTACAGTGATCTCTGAAGGTGTTTTGTACTCTAAAACACCCATGCAGTGAATACTCACAGTTCAGATCACAATTGTTTTATTTCTTTTGTTAGCTTAGTTAGTCAGGGTGAGCAGGCAGCATGTCAGCAGAGGAGGCTGGAAAGCTAACAAAGAGCCAGCTGGTGGAGATGTACCAGGCTAGGGGACTGGTGCATTGAAACCTGATTAAGGTACTGTGTGTATCTGTTATCCTTTCCTCTTATATGAGATGGCCTCTCTGGTGTTAGTGGTGAGGATTGAGGCTCCTTGATTGCTGGGTCAGGGCACGGGCATTACACCTGGCACATCTGATGATAACCTGTGTTCACAACATGGGCCAGACACCCCAGGTACAGTTCCATATGTCACTGTACATGCATGTGGGAAGTGTGCACATCCCAGACACCGCCCATGTCATGGACTAAGGAACACATACATGGCAAGTGATGCACAGCACTGGCCATACACAATAGTCACCCAGGTGACTGGATGAGGGATACAATACCCACCTGTGTGGGCAAATGCAAACACTACAGCCCTGAGCCACAATGCAGACCGTCATCATGTGGCCTGATGCCAAGGAATAAACATTGCCTAGCCTTATCTGGCACAGTCAACCACTACACACCCGTGCAGACATGCACCCATGCATGTCAGTACTGGCACCCTGCGTGTTTGTGTGTGTGTTGTATATTCACATCCACACTCCCTACCACCCACATGGGCATACTGAAGCATGCTGTCTGATGTCAGACACCTCCCCATACCCTATGCCCATAAAACCCCTGTATGACCCTTGTGGTGCATGTGATACCTGCACAGTGATGTGTTGTGGCAACCCCACTACTGATGAGTTGTAATTCTGGCCCTGCCAAGTGTGTCAATGTGTGTGCATCCCTGTGATAGTGTGGCATTGTTGATGCTGGCACCTGTTCATGTGGACAGGCACGTGTACGTCACCTACCGTATAGCTTCCGTATCCCTGTTGCAGATGTCAGTCACCATAACATATATGTTCAGAGGGCTCCACAGCAGCTAGCCCATGTGGCGCATCCAATAACTGCATAGAGCTGTGATAGCACTACATTGTCATCAGGGGTTTGATACCCTGTGCCTGTAGGTGTGTGACACAAACATGCTTAGGTTTTACTCTCCCACCACTCCCTGACTTGCCTTTGTCTCTGTCTACCTCTCCCACTCACTTTCTGGTGGATGTGGAGACCTACACCTGCTTTGCTTGGCAGCAGCATGTGTATTTTAAGTGATGCTCATGATCAGCTGATTAGCCTCTGCACGAATTGCAGCCCTCCCCCATCTAATTGCATGTGGAACAGCTGTGGTAACATTCCCATAGCCAATTGCATGAAAACACACTCCAATATCTAGGAAAATCATGTTGGTGTTGGCCATTTTCATTCACTGTGAGCAGGAACTAGATCTTTTATTTGGCAGACAGCATCTCACATGAATTGGTGATTTACCTCTAACAACATACACTGTGGAAACAGGTTAACATACAGGAGGGGGATGTGCCTGACCTGACTACAGACTGTAAATGCTGCTATACTGCATTTGGAGTACTGTTCGTTTAACAGTGTGTGTGTGTGTGTGTGTGTGTGTGTGTGTGTGTGTGTGTGTGTGTGTGTGTGTGTGTGTGTGTGTGTGTGTGGATATGACTGTCCTACATGTCTCAATACCTGCCATGTCAGTTTCTTGTTTATGAGGAATCCACATCTGCAGGGTCATCTGTAGGCAGGGCGGTGTGTTGCGCCTTTGGTTTCATGTGTTACCCACAGAGCATCTATCTGTGGACTACAGAAGATAATGTGAGGATTGCAGTCTGTAGATGGTGAAAGTCTTGACAGTTACTGGCTTCTTATCCCTCATAGGACATATGTTGCAACAAACCCTGTTACAATAGTAAATGTATGAGGGTATCACAGCAACATGTTATTATTGACTCTGTGTATGTGCTTCCAGCTACAACTCTGTCAACCTGTGTACATATGTTGTGCATGAAGTGGTGATTATGTGCTGTACACCATAATTAGTGTCATCATATCTGATAACAAGCCAGTGAGATATCAGACTGCTACACATATGTACAGTAGGGGTTATATTTGATGACATAACCTGGACATTCTGTGGATGTTTGTACAGTACTGAGGTCTGTGTACTTATGGTGAATGTCAACAGTGCATGTAGTGTTAATATGTACTTTATCCTGTGTACAGACTGTGGTAGATGTCATTGTTCTAGGTCCCGTCCTATCTGATGTTACATGCTGCTTCACTGTATGGTACTGTTTTGGCGTACATGTTTGTAGGGCCATACACACACATGTCCCATACCACAGACAGCCAGAAGACCAAACTGTGTAGCAGCCCAGTATATGTAGGGTCAGTCTGTGAGTGGCACATATGAGGATGTTGCCGAACAGATAGTCCATATACTGTTATATTATGCTAGCTTAACATATGTGGCTGTGGCTTTCTTCACATTGGTTGTGGTTATGCACTTTCACACAAGTGTATCTTACCCTGTGCTGTGACATGCCTGTAGAGCCTGCTATATATGCAGGTACATGTGCATTCCCCCATAGGAGCTGTAGGCCACTGTTGAGCCAGTCTACCTGTAGTCTACACAGTGCATTGTTACATGCCTAGCAGGTTAGTGTACTTACCCAGTGAGATGTCATGTGCAGATACTTGCCAAATGTACTGCTGCCGGGCCTCTCTTAACAGTCATGTATATCAGACAGGGCAGTGTGATGCTGTACAGATGTATGTCAATATCTAGTGGGTGGTATGTGGCCATGGCACCCCTGTACCAGCAGTTGTTATGTGTCAGGCCAGACATGGGTGTGTGAATGCATAACCTAGGGTGGAAAATGCATTCCAGTCGTTATGTGTTATACCCATCTACATGGCTGTCTACATCCATATTGTCAGGCATGGTACACATGTTTAACACTGATTATGTGTACACCTCTGGACTGTACAGAGTGTGTCAGAATGTCCACATTTATTGGCCAATATCTCTGCTGCAGTCCACAGGAGTATTACCTGCTAGCAGCGATACTTTACTATGATGTCCTTAAGATGTCTGTCAGTAGCCAATGGCACACATGTTATAAGCAGATGTGACCTCCAACACACACCATGTCTGTGAAGACAATCCCAATGACAGTATAAATAGTCTACTAATACACCTGCTATACATACCTGACATCCCCTTGCACTACGACTATGGGACTATAGAGGCTGGGGTAGTGCTACACTCCATGTCCAGGACATATTGTGGAAATATATGTACATATTATTATCCTGATAGCCATATATATATATATATATATATATATGATTACACATGTGTAGTACTTTCAATCACCACTGTCATGGCAACCACCTTCTCTAACCCCCTACATCATATAGGTGTGGTCCCTTTACATTGTCTGTGTGATGAACATCTTTCCTGTGTATGGGCATCAGTGCTACAGACAGCAGGTAACAATACCTCTTACAGGAGAACCAGCACACTCAGGTCAGCTACATATTTGTAGGAGGTTCCAGAACAGCAGACAGAGTGAGTAGAGTTGTGTTATGCTTTGTATAGTACTGGTGTTACAGGGTGTGTGTATACATACTACTTTATGTTGGAATGCAGTCTGTCTGCATAGTTTTCAACTGTGGGCCTATCCTCTTGGTGGCAAGAGATGTGCCTATCATGTGTTGTTTGTCCACCACACAGGTCCTGTGTTAGATATTTCACTGGCAGTGTGTTTGTTGAGTGCTATCAGTACATGGATATATCCATTTCTGTTTCTAACCTCAATTCCCTGACTTAGGGTATGTTGCAGACTATCCTGTAATACCAGCAACTTGCTTAGTGTATGGCAACAGTTCTCCACATTTGTGTCTGCATTCCAGCCTCTGTCCTCCATCTAGATACCAATCTTTGCAAATATGACATGCTGTTGGGGGTTGTTCCGTAGTAGGCTGTGAGTATATCACACTGCCATTTCTGCCATAAGTCCACTGCTGCTTTATCCCCCACCCATACAGTAGGGCTGTGGCCATATATGTGTGTTCGTCACCTACACAATACATGTGTGCTCTTATGCACTCCAGAGGCCAGTGTATGTAACAGTGGTATATGGCCCTTTATTACTGAGTATGGGGGGAAGCACCATAAATGACCTAGGCTGTTACAAAATGTGGGGGTGTCAGGGTTGAGCTGCCTTAAGGTATCTGGATGTACAGTACCATATACTTCACCTATATTTACATTACTTACATAAATTGGGTTAATGCAAGCCTACTGCCTCCTACCATACAGACTGTTCTGTTTGTCAGTGTGCATGTCATGGTGTCAGTTATGCCTTGTTATGTAACAGTTACAACCCATTTGGTCACATGACGTCTTTACCACCTAGTTATTTTGTACAGAGTGTAGATAGAGGCTGCTGAACTATACACCCGCACTACATACTGTTGATTGTTTAGTACCCTGTGGCCCAGTCTGTCCTCATTATTGTACAATTTGAAGGGCTTGGCCTGGACAGCAACAGTTGTGAACCTTTCACAGTTGCATTCTCTGTTTATATGGATGTCAGTGTCTAAACAGCTATATGACATGGCATATAGAACTGTAATAGTACACAATTAAAGGTATTCCATTTCTGCAAACCTGTGTGTGGTGTTTTCCCTATGACCTCTCTGTGAATATATGTTGCAGGCAATGATTGTCATGTGTATGGGTGGCCCATACAGTGTCCAGTTCTTCAGGTATCATGGGGATGTTGATGGCTTCCACATTTTACATTTCCTATGGGAGGCAGACTGTACTGCATGTTATGTTACCAATACCAGCCTGACATCATACAGGTGGGATGTAGTACTGTTAACATCTTGTGCCCATGTCGTGTCAGGTCCTGGTTAGGGGCTCTGCAACACTTGGTAGTGTATTGCAGGGCGGATGTGTTTGGCTGTGGGGGTGGGATGCCTATTCATACAAGACATATAGTGTGTGGGGCCTCTCAACCCCATTAATGGTGCATGTGGACAGATGTGTTTTTGTTAATCTGCCATTGCTATCTACGGATGTATGGCCATATATATACCTTTATATATATATATATATATATATATATATATATATATATATATATATATATATATATATATATAAATATATACCTATGTCCGTATATACCTACATAGATATATACCTGCGTACACATATGTAACTTGCTGTGTATATGTAGACATATAGGTGTAGACACATATATGTGTCGATGTAGGCATGTGCATGTATATATGTTCATATATATTAATATATATATATATATATATATATATATATATATATATATATATATATACATATATAGATATGTAGTATCTGTTTAGATATTAATATATTTACTCATATACATCTAGACGTTGGTATACATTCTATGTACTGTTGCATGACTGGACTGGATGATATGTTTGTGATAACATCAGATTTATGTATATCTGTCATGGCTTAGAGGTATATCACTTTGGCTATGGTTTGTAAGGTCCTGAGTTCAAGCCTTGCCGAGGCTGTTTATTTTGTTGCTGGACAGAACACAGGTCATTGGATACAAAGTGATTAAGGCACTTTAAAACAGTTGTTAGTAGGCTTGCACTTAGTTAAGCACTGCTAACTTCCGATTACAGTTTCTTATACCCAGTTAGCTTCTAAATTGTTTAACCTGTGTGGGCAGTGCTTACCCCTGCGCAAACAGGCTTAAACCTGCTTACTGCTGCTAAAAACCTGCTTACTCACGCTTACCCCCATGCTAATTTCTTTAAAAGAAAAGAAAAAGGGTTGACAGGAAAGTAGTGAAAAAGGGGCACAGGGGCACAAAGATGAAAAGACAGTAGGGAAAATAGCTAGGGATGTGCAGGAAGGATGTAGGAATGGTCCATAGCTACCCATTTCTTCTGCAGCAAGAACTGTGCATATACACTGAATTTGGAGGTAGGTTTTCACACTCAAACCACTAGGAGAGGGGTGAAGACATCAAAAATTTGTTGTGATGTTAATTAGACCAGATTACATGTGTCCAGTGGACACGTGTGCAAAATGGACAGCCATGTATGGAGTGAGAATTTTTTGTGGGAACAGATTGCCTCTTTTTTTTCAGGTGGGAGTGGGATGTTGGGGAGGGGTAGTAGGTAAATTTGGGGAGGTAGGTTGGGTAGGTTAACAGACAAGACACACAAGATGCCTACAGCAGTGGTATATGACACATGTGGGGGGTAAACACCTTGAAGAGGAGGGGTGTTGGGATATCGGAAGCCTAAAATCCCCCTAGTGGTAACAGTAGGACTGAGGTCCCCCCCCCATGGGCAGTCACCACTGCACGTTCACAGCCCCGAAGGTGGCTGTGCTGGGGGCTGAGCCACAGAGCCAGGCTGACTCTCTAATTGTGACATGTGGCCCTCAAGCTGGCATAGAAAATCACCGACCTGGTCATTGATTGCTCTATGCACCACCACCCTGACCTGGCAATGGGTGACAGGTGCTTGACTGCGCCCACTCCCAGGGGGGTGAGCGCCATCCCCTGAGGCGGTTCCACCTGAAGGTGGTGCAGGACTAACAGACAGGGGGGTGCAGGGGTGGGCCTCAGACATGCTGGTGCCCGGTACCTCGGCCAACTGAGGTGGGACAGGTGGGTCCGCTGGGACTGGCCTTCCCAAGCATGCTATAGTGTTTAGATTTCAACATCATATATGGGTTAGTAATAGTCAACACATTCCAGGGCTAGGTATAACATCATGCATATATATTCCCATTAACCCAGACACCAGATACAGAACAGTTGCATAGCAAACAGAACAAATGCATATATGGGACCACAGTGGTAATAAGAACAGCATGCAGGTACATTGATGGCACCATGCCAACAATGCTGGAATAATTCAATATAGCACAAGCATGGGAACCATTAGAATATTTAACAAACGACTGGCCAGTACATACCATTTGGGGTGGATATGTTGATTATTGTTGGAGATAAGGTGGGTGGAGAGAAATATGTCAATTAACAAGTAGTATATTCCTGTACTCCTGTACTCCACATTACTTTCCTAGTCAGTGCTGTTATCTAAACCTTACAAGTCTTACTACACTACCCTATACACCTATATTGGACACTGATATGGCAATCAACATCATTACACATCAACCGGTTTTACCTGCAGTATACACCTCTTACCTGGTATACCTGTGGAGGGAATGTTTGTTAACACTGACTGACTAACTGTACACATAATTCCAGATTCCGGGTTGATGTTTTGCACTATGCTATCCAACTCTTTCTGCACAGACTCTGGCCATGTGTTGACCACATGCTGGTATGCCTGAACATATCTAGAATATTGCCCTCTTCCACCTTTAGTGACCTGACACACACATATACATGCTTTCCTACACAGTTATATTATGTAGCACAGTGTGGGCGACAGTGACCAGTTATAATTTATTATTCAGAGAAACTGTAACACTCATAATACCCTGGAATACCAGGGTGGACGGTACCAGTACAGGTTATAATGGTCTGTATTTCAAAGCACAGTGTTCGTATCCAATGTACCTGTGGGAGCAATATTTGTTAGCACTACCTGACTGTTCCCACAAAAGGTTCCAGATTCAACATTACTATTATGCACATACATTTCACTTTGTTACTGTATACACTCTGACCACATCTTAACAGACTGGGGTGTAAATGGAACATATGTGGCTTCTTAGTCGCATAAGGTATTGGAGAGTTGCTAGTGTGCCAGGTTTGTTGTCATAGATGTGTGTCAATCAGTTGTATTTCCTGTTTTTGCCTATATGTCTGGGATCATCTCAGTGATGTCCCAGGGGGACAGGTTGATAGACATTAGGTAGGGGCCACTTTAATAGACAGTTTGGACATATCTGTACAGTTGTTGTGTATAATTCTCTATGCAGACTACTACCACTGGCAGGATTCAAACCGTGGCTGTGTGTACTAATAAAACAACAGTTCACATCTCAGTTGCATGTGCGATTCAGGTTTCGTTGTTTGCATTTCCCCTGTTTACTGTCTATGTGTCTCTCAGTTGTACTAAATGGCCTTTGTGGATTACACCTGTCATAGGTTATAGTTTCGTAGGTTCATACTAGGCTATCTGCCCTAGGGCATTTACAAGCCTAGCCAGAGTGTGTTTGGCTTTCACCACCCCTTGGAATGAGTTTACTGTGCCCTTTTTAAGGTTGTGTTTACTGTGCCTCTGTCTAGTAGTGACACAGAAGTGATCCCCGGGGTAAACCTATGATCTCCCATCCACTCGCCAAGATTTTTCTTGAAGAGAATCAGTGAGGGGCTCTACCTAACATGGACTGGGATTCTATTCCAGAGTGAAGGGAGCCTCTGGGTTATGAATCTGTCCCTCCAGCATGTCCTATTTATTTCTGTGCTGAGGTTCAAGTCACTCGATCGCGTAGCTCTAAGGGATTTGGATTTTCTGAGATGGAGCATGTCCATTAATACAGGGTTGGACATGACTTTGTACGTCAGGCATAGATCACCTCTGAGTAGGCGGTATGCAACTGAGTAGAGCTGGAGTTTCTTTAGCCGAGCAGCATATGACATCTGTTTGAGTCCCTTGATCCTCTTAGTGAGGTACTTTTGGGGTCTTTCTAGTTGCTGCAGGTGTCAGGTAAGGTACATCCCAAATGGGGCATTGTACTCAATTATGTGCCTGATGAGGGATGAGTAAAGGGGCACAATGACCTCCCTTGAATTAGATGTGAATCCTTTCATGATAAGGTGGGCTATATAGAAGGTCTTCCTAACCACTTTGGCAATGTGGTTGTCAAAGGAGAGGTTACTATCAACTTGGGTCCCCAGGTCCCTAATTACTTCTTCTGTACTTAATGGATTACCTCCTATATGGTAATTTGTGGGCACTTTGTTTTTGCCAAAGGGTATAACTATAGACTTTTTAGCATTTAGTTTAAGGCCATGGCTCTGGCACCAGTTTTCCATCTCTATGAGACCCTTTTGGAGGATGCTTGTGTCAGCTGGAGAGTCAATTATGGCGCCCAGTTTGCGGTCATCTGCAAACTTGGTCAGCCATAGTCCTCCCATGTTAGCCTGTACCTCAGAAAAATATATTCTGAATAAGAGAGGTCCCAGGACTGAGCCCTGTGGGATGCCACTTGTAACTGGTTTAGAGTCTGACATGGCTCCAGCAATTCTGACCATGTGGGTTCTGTCCTTGAGCCAGTTTGCAACCCATCTTATGACATAGGGGTTTATATTTAGGCTGGAAAGTTTTTCTATGATGCCCGAGTGGAAAGAAAACACTCTGCCCACTACACTAGTACTGTGCTGCTTTGCTTGCATATATCTTCCTTGTTATCCTCTTCAACCTTTTAAGCTGCTTTAACCGTAGCTAAGCAATGGGTACACCTGCGTACCTACGGTTAGCTGTGCTCGGAGTTTTAAAAAAAATAAAGGGGTTTCTTCTTTTGATTTTTATGTCCTATTGCTGTTGTACGCATGAGGGACTGTTAGTGGGGATATGCAGACACCTATGAGCGGTCTCGCTCATTTATTTCCACTTTGTGCTGTTCTACATTGCAGGGGTGTGTTTATAATGAGAGCTCTGCTCTCAGACATGCCCCCTGCACTCGTACATGCTCCATGTAATCCTGGGAGGTCAGGCAGTGTGCCTTCATTAATATACATAGCATGCTGCCATCTTCCTCCTACACTACGCTAGTCCTACACGGAAAATTAGTGAATCCGGGAGACTGTTCTAATCAGCACATTCTGGTACTGCATCAGAAAGTTTGATACTAATGTTTCCCTCTTCTCATAGTATATGCAACCAAGTAACATTTGCTTAGAAATTATTTCTTTGGCAGCATCCATCTAGACATTGAAAAGAAAAAAAAATGCTGAAAGCAAGCAAATAAACTACTACAAATTTAACGGGGATGAGTGGAAACATCTGCCATAGATTATTGCTGAGGTATGATTTAGTGCCATTTATATCTGTGCCAATCTGTATCTGTCTCTACCTTTGCAACACTGTTCCATAACACTGGAAATCTGCTGGAAGTTATTTACTCTGATTGCCATTTTAGATACTTTATTTGATTGCGTGACATTATCTGAAGGAATTACTGAAAAAAAATGTTGATTTTTCTGATACATAGAGCCATGAACAAAATTTAAACATTGATTCTTGGGTCACATCTTCTAACATTCTAATTAATTTGCCATCCTTGGCAGAATCAGCGATAACTTAGAGATGAAAAAATCCCAAAAGACAAAACATGGGAATAAAACAGTGGAAACCAATGTCCAGTAAAATAAAAGAGCCACCAATGGGGGAAAAAAAACAGAAAGCATAATATGGAAGTTTAAATGATTTATTGATTTATTACATTATCCTTAGTTCACAAAATACTCCTTCAGAATAAAATACATTCATTAAAAAAAAATTTAAATAATGCACTTAACTTGGCTGTTTGATAGATACAATCAATTAACTCAGTCATCTACACATATGCATTTTAAGTAAGTTGCATGTATCATGTCTAGCATAGGAGATGGACACACGCACACACACTCACACACACATGCACATGCATGTACACACTTGCTTGCACATGTACACACACACACACACACACACACACACACACACACACACACACACAGACACATACACACACACCTTTGGGCAATTTGGAGGATTGCTAGCTTATTTAAAGCTAGTCATTAGAGTATGAGAGGAAATCACTGCACACATCAAAAATGTACACTAAGAGACATAAGACGCTTAGAATCTATAGAGTTATACCCTAGCCAAGAGCTTAATTAGAGACCCAAGCACTGCGAAGCAGCAAAGTGAACCACTGTGCTATTGTGCCACACCATTAAGTAAATAACACTGTACCTTAATGGCATGCTTTGTGACTGGCATGTAGATGGGGCATGGCACACCCACAATGCTTGATATTTATTAATTTGTTGACAAACCGAGTTCTTCACTAACAATCAGCATATGTAACATTTGCTTTCTGCAGAGAACAAAGTACCTCCAAAGAAGATGATGAAGGCTCCCACTAGGTTTAATTCTTTTTCTGATATATAACAGTGGGTGCTGCAGAAGCTGAAGACACTGTTTTGTTAGCAGCATAAAGTGTCATCAGAAAGGTTCTGTGAGTTTAGAGTAAATGAATACTGTTGGATGCGTCTAACTAACATTATGCAATGCCTGGAGAAGGTAACACTGGCAGCAAGATGTGAGCATACTCAGCTCATCTTTGTGAGCTCACAATTTTCCAATCATCATCATCAGGTTAATCAATTTTTAGTGCTTCTGTTTAGTGTAACCTGTATAAAACAGTATGTGAGTTTGAAATAGAAGATCTTGAAATATTTCAGGAGTGATGATCACATTATCTGCGTATTCAAATTAAAATATTAAAGAGTGACTTGGTGATTGGATGCATGCTTTTAAGGATGCTATGATTTTTTTAACCAAGACCTGCACATAAATATGTGAAAATCGCTATCCCTAGCATAAGCTAAACTGGAATTAAGGCAGAGAGTGAGAGAGAAGTAAAAAACATTCAGCAAGAACATCGCTTTCTGGAAATTGTCCCTTACTCCCTTCTGGACTTGCAGATTTCACTGAATCACCTGGTACTGTGACCAGTGCCATCCTGCTGGCTTCTCATTAGAGCTACGTTTTTATAAAGACAATGCAGATAATTAAATCCAAACAGGTATAAAGTGCAGCAGTTAAATTCTCACTAGTCACTGCCTCCTTTATTTAACACAATTGATAGACTACCCTGTTCTTTTGGTCATGTCAGGTCTCTTCAACTTGAAACACTAATATTCAGAAAATTTTCTACCATATGCCATTATCAGTTTCACACATCATTAACTCTGTGAAAGTGATAGCAATATCTAACATATAATTGCCACATTTGTCTTTTAATTGCAGTAATTATTCACTGGGGTTAACTTATCTGTAACACTGGTTTTCATTTTTTCATCAAATTCAATTAAACTAAACACTGCCATTACAATGACACAGCGTATAAATTGCAGACAAAGACCCATTCAGTATATCTAATTTGTTTTTATACACTTTACAAGCATGTATTGCATTACTTTGAAAACAAAGCTGCAGCATATCAGAAATGTAAGTATATCATTTTCCAACTACTAATGAATGATAATGGTTAAGTGAAATTAATACTGATGTGGAATTATTATTTAAACGAAGCCCTAGAGAGAGGAGAAATTATTTCTATATATGTGAATTTTAAGAACATACAATAAGTATAGTGTAACACAAGATATGATTATTAGTCAATAAATCTTAGTCAGTCAAGCAAGTAAGACTGGCCAGCAGAGTTTGAAATTATAGGGATATCATCGACTACTTGGGGGAATTGTGAGACCTACTGCCACTAATGGAGAGCCTCCCCACACATGCAAGGTCTGTTATTTTCTTATAACACCCACACTGGAAGTCATTAGTCTGCTTAAGAAATGGGATTGATTTTAAATTGCTTTGTACATGTTTTATCCAACCCAGAATTAATGGACATGCTGCACCTCTTTTTCATGGTTCGTATACTGTGCCTCTGTCTAACAGTGACACAGAAGTGATACCCAGGGTAAACCTACGATCCCCAATCCACTCATCAAGATTCCTCTTGAAGAGAGTCAATGAGGGACTCTGCCTAACCTGGACTGGGATTTTATTCCAGAGTGAAGGGAGCCTCTAGGTTATGAATCTGTCCCTCCAGCATGTCCTATTTATTTCAGTGCTGAGGTTCAAGTCTCTCGAGCGCGTAGCTCGATGGGATTTGGATTTTCTGAGGTGCAACATGTCCATTAATTCCGGTTTGGACACAGCTTTATACGTCAGGCACAGATCGCCTCTGAGCAGGCAGTATGCCACTGAGTAGAGCTGGAGTTTCTTTAACCGGGCAGCATATGGCATCTGTTTGAGCCCTTTAATCCTCTTGGTGAGGTACTTTTGGGGTCTTTCCAGTTGCTGCAGGTGTCTGGTAAGGTACATCCCAAAAGGGGCATTGTACTCAATTATGGGCCTGATGAGGGACGAGTAAAGAGGCACAATGACCTCCCCTGATCTAGATGTGAATCCCTTCATGATTAGGTGGGCTATATAAAATGTTTTTCTAACCACTTTGGCCACGTGGTTGTCAAACGAGAGATTGCTATCAACTTGGGTCCCCAGGTCCCTAATTACTTCTTCTGTACTTAATGGATTACCACCTATGTGGTAATTTGTGGGCACTTTGTTTTTGCCAAAGGGGATGACTATACACTTTTTGGCATTTAGCTTAAGGCCATGGCTCTGGCACCAGTTCTCTGTTTCTATGAGGCCCTTTTGGAGGATGCTTGTGTCAGCTGGAGAGTCGATTATGGCACCTAGTTTGCAGTCATCTGCGAACTTGGTCAGCCACAGTCCTTCCGTGTTGGCCTGTACCGCCGAGAAATATATACCAAACAAGAGAGGTCCCAGGACTGAGCCTTGTGGGATGCCACTTGTAAATGGTTTGGAGTCTGACATGGCTCCAGCAATTCTAACCATGTGGGTTCTGTCCTTGAGCCAGTTTGAAACCCATCTAGTGACATAGGGGTTTATATTTAAGCTGGTGAGCTTATCTATAATGCCCGAGTGGGGTATTGTATGGAAGGCTTTTGCAAGGTCCAGGTAGGCTGTGTGGACCACCTTCCCCTCATCAATGGCCTTGGTGACTGTTTCAAAGAAATTGACCAGGTTTAAGAGGCAGGATCTGCCCATAACAAAGCCGAACTGGGTAGGATCCTGTGTCTGTAGGTCCCCAATATCTTTATTTATGAGGTCCATGATGATCCTTTCCATAGCTTTGCAGACCAAGCTAGTCAGGCTTATGGGGCGATAGTTTCCAGGATCCATTGAGGCACCACCTTTGTGGAGAGGGACCAATGTTGCTGTACGCCACTCTTTGGGTACATAACCTGTAGGAAGGCTGAGATTGAACAGTAGTTTTATATTTGGGTTTAGTTCTTCTTGGAGTTCATGTAGGATGCAGCCCGGGACACCATCTGGTCCCATTGATGCTGAGTTTTTTGCTTTGGAGAGGGCGGCTCTAACCTGAGCATCTGAGATGTCAGGGGGGTAGCACTCTGCTGGGATAGATATTTGCCCTTTTGGTGGGGAGGGGGGAAGAAGTTTGCGCTGAACCTGTCAGCTAGGATGTTGACAATGTCTGTGGGTTCGGTGTATTTTTTGTCATTTTGGACTAATTCTGAGCATATCTGGGAATTCCCACCCAGGTTCCTAACATAACTAAAAAAAGCCTTGTGATTATCCTTAGTGTCCTGTGCAATTTTTCTCTCGAAGCTGGCCTTAGACGATTTTATGAGTGCCCATAGTTTTTTGCTAATACTGATCAGAGATGCCTTCCCTTTTTGGGATTTTGCTCTATCATGTAGTAGCTTCCTCCTTCTATTGTATAGTTTGTTTATGGCTGGGGTCCACCAGACAGGACGTCTGCCTTTGGAGGATTGGGTCTTGGTTTTATTTGGGATTGCATGACCCATGCATTCCTGAAGGTGTTCATAGAATGTGCTTATAAAGGATTCTGCGGTCTGGGCCGTATTTTCCACAGGCCTGGGGGCTTTGAAGGATTCCACCTCGGTTTTGAGGAGTGTGAAATTTATTTTCCTTGTTTCACTTGAAAGAAATTTACTGTTTGTCATTTTTACCAGGTATTGATGTGCTCTTGACAAGATGGATAGCAGCAGGCTTATAAATAGGACATGGCAAGTATCATACAGTAACTGGACAGGTGAAATCCTTGGTTACATTTAGGTTGCTCCACAGGGCTCTTTCCTAGGCCCTTACTTTTTTTAAATTGTATTTTTCAAACACACAGACAAATAAAGTCAGTTTTAAAAATCAATTAAAAACCACCAAGTCTAGGATATGTGCATGCTCTGACTCGGGCTAACTCCTTTAAGACCACTCTAGCCCATTCCTGTATATATTTGTTATAAGGTCTTCTTAGAACTTCAGAAGCCATATAATTTGTTGTAATGCAAACTCTATCAATGTTTATGGAATTATGTATTAAGCATTTCAGCTTAATATTGCTGTTATGTTTCGCAATGTTGTGAATATTCTGATCTCACTGTACTACTGTTACTCCTGCATGAATTGTTAGCTTCTTTTCTAAATTGCTGTAAGCTTTTTCTTTGGACTGACATTTTGTATTATTATCCCTGGGATTCATGAACACTCTGTGCAAGAAGAAGCCTTTCTTGCATGGAGTGTTCCCTGTCCATGTAGAGCAGCAGTGTGCCTTGCATATTCATGAAGGCACGCTGCTGAACTCTCCACATGGACACGATCCATGTACGAGCTCAGGGGGCCATGCCCCCTATGCTCAGAAAGTGCCGTATGGCACTTCCTAAGCCATACTGACATAATATTAGAGCTTAGCTCTAATATTTACCAGTATTTAAGTGTCTGCGGACAATGAAATGTAAATTAGAGCATTTCAGTGTCCATGGACACTGAAATCAAGCATGGTACTAGGAAAGCAATACAGCACTTCTGCATCCTGCAGAAGCAGGAAATGTGTGCAGATGCACACATAACGGGATAAATCCTCCAAATGTACACAACCACAGCTCCATAAAATAAATAAAGCCCATACTGAATATGTCATGTATCAGCATGAAACATGCACAAAATTCTGAAAGCCCAATCATTGCCATTATGTCACAAACACAGTTCCAAATAGTTGTCACACCACAATACACACCCTTATAACCTACAAAATAATAATAATATACGCTTGTTTTTAATGCTCTAAGGGATGTTTATGTGTAGCTAATTGGGTGTGTACATTACAGCTGAAACATCCCATAGGCGCTAAATGAAAATAGTAAATGTCCAATCCAACACAGTGTAGTGGTTAGAGTTGCAGGTGTTCACGGTTCGAGTCCCAAGCCAGGCAACTTATTTTTTCATGTGAAAGTAGTGTTAAACTTATTTTGTTGTTGTATCTTTTGGCTTTTCCCGGTCAGGGGTCGCCACAGCGGAACTCTGGTCTGCTAATGATTGGCAGTAGATTTTTAGGTACTGAGTTGCCAGCCCTGACGCACAACCTTCAACGAAGGTACACCCATTCACGCATGTCTCCACACAGAAGCCGCTTTAGCTGAGTATCAAACAGGACAAAGTGTTACTGTGAGGCGACAATGCTACTGCAGCACCACCACCACAGTAGTAAACTTAAATTATGTCGCAATTATTTTTTTGTCAACCAGGGTAGTGTAGCAGTTCCAAAAGTGAGATGTCAGTGTAGAAAAGATGTGAAACCCCTATATAAAGACATGTGCCCCATACAGTATAGTCACACAAGAATATAATGCAATGAAAGCTCATAGGGAGATGTCATGGAAGGTAAATGTAAAATTATAAATGTGTATGTAAATATTTAATTTATATTACACATTGACTGGCCATATGCTAATTGGCCAGCCCAAATAGAGTGTCCATTGTAAATCCAAGAGTATGCAAATGGAAAAAGGTCCTGGTGCCTGGACTATTTCCATTTGTATACCTCCTGTTTTTTTACTTTTAGTCTGCAGAGATAGCAATAGGGAAATGAAGATCTCTGTTGCTTCTTTTGAACATATCTCGCTATGTATTACGAGTTGAAGAAGTCGTATAACAGCAAGATATCATAAAAAAATGCAATGAAGATCTTCCTTTCAACAGAGAAAGGAAGATCTCTATTGCCTTTTTAATATATCTCGCTACATTATACGTGTTCATAAACTTGTATAACATACCGAGATATGCTAAAAAAAAGCAATTTAGATCCCCCTATCTCTGTTTCCACCTCTGCACAGCACTGATGTACTGCGTAAGTGTGGGAACATGTCATTTACGCATGTGCAGTACATCAAAAATGACCCAGGATAGCAGAAAACTGCTGAAAGGCAGCATAGAGGCATGATACAATGACATTATTTAAGAAATGTAAGTATTGTTTTTCTTAAATAATGTCATTGTATAATAGCAATAACCCATGGCTGGCTGTGGTCAGTGCTGGATTTCTCACGGTTGGCATTGTTTGGTCATGAGGGCATTGCCCTCGTGACCAAACCACACTGACTGTAGGTAAATCCAGCATTACCCACAGCCAGATCTGGGTTATTGCTTAAATATAACATTATACGTATGATATGCATAAATGTGCCTTAATCAGTTTGTATCCATCAGACCTTGTTCTGCCCAGCAACAAAATAGTCAGGTGTGCCAAGTCTCAAACCCAAGACACTGTCCTCAACAATTACACTAACATACCACTACGCTGTGAGAATTTATAGTGCTTTAATGAACATATCCTGTATTCAGGTCATTTAACATTAATGCAAAAAAAATGGCAATCCCAAGTGTTGGACCTATGACTCTGAACATTATAGTCAAAGGAATGTATCACTACACCAGCTGAGCTGTGGGAATTAATGTTGCTTTTTCAAACATATCATGCAATAGAGGCATACAACATTAGGGAGAAAGCTTTGTGGAACCTTTTGTGTGTTGTATATAGATATATACATCTATATATATATATATATATATATATATATATATATATATATATATATATATATATATGTGTGTGTGTGTGTGTGTGTGTGTGTGTGTGTGTGTGTGTGTGTGTGTCTGATGAAACATATATATGCAAAAGTACAGTCATAATATAGATATACATATATTAAATATAAAGGAAGGAAAATAATATATATATATATATATATATATATATATATATATATATATATATATATATATATATATATATATATATATATATATATATATATATACATATATGTGTGTGTGTGTGTGTGTGTGTGTGTATGTATATAACAATCAGTGCAGTTATATATCAGAACCATCCCTCTCAACATGTTAGTGCCAAGGAATCTGTACAAAGACTGTAAAGGGGGGGGCACATATACGGACATATTTCAGAAATCACTGTTACAAATAAAGACGTGTTACAGCAACAGTATGTGTTTCAGCAGACCATCACTGAAGGAGATGATGATGGAAACTTAAATGTCATGCCATTTATTTACTGACATAAATCCATGGATCATCACCCTGATTTACCAGACAAATAGAAATAAATTGTGGAACTAAACAAAAACATGGTCAAAACATCTGGACGTTCTGTGGAAAATCTGGCAGTAGAGAGATATGCTCATAACCCCTTAATGCAATGAATGTGGACTGACAAAGTGGGGGGGGGCAAAGGCCTGAAAATAGGGACATGTCCAAAATACATCAGTAGATAAGCTGAGAATATTCATGTAGTAACAGTGTATGTCCTAACATATATCAACTGAAATATCACGATTTCAGGACTCAGTTGCTTCTCATTAGTTACTGACTTCAGTCCCCACATCATCCTATTGATGTGTCATGCATACATAACAGTTATGGGGACCAGACCAAAGACATTGGCCACACAACTGGACATCCTATGAATATGTGGACATAACACAACATTAGAGACACTACACTGAGCTGCCGAGCAATGTCCAGACTACAATGAGACTGACATAACACTACCCAGATGCAGCTCTGGGGCTGTGCACATGCATTAGCAAATATAACAGGCAGTACAGGGATGTAATACTAGTGGAATACAGACACTGGTGTGAAAGTGCATACCCCCAAACAAGTGCACCACAGTCACAGCAACACACTAGTAAGCAAACGGAACATGAAAGTATAAAACTGTGCGAGCAACCACATACCGTTTGCCACTCACACATTACCCTTACATATATTGCCCTAATTCACAGTGTACTGGGAATCATTAGCATTTGCATGACATTTCACCGTCATCCCCTACAAGCATACGGACCTGATAGGCCACCAGCAGCAGTAGCAGCCTGCTGATTCAAATATGTGAAGGATGCATGGCACTCACAGTTGCTGCTCTCCCTACCCAGCCTAAAAACATATACACACAACACTGCTGCAGAATCTTGTCAGTCTGTTCACAATGGCCAGACAGACATACTGTCATATGTGCAGATTTTCACAGAATTACCAGGGTGTGGACCCACAACCCTGGCCACCACTGCATACCATGGCCAGGA
Source organism: Protopterus annectens (assembly GCF_019279795.1). Lineage (NCBI taxonomy): Eukaryota > Metazoa > Chordata > Ceratodontiformes > Protopteridae > Protopterus > Protopterus annectens. The sequence continues at coordinate 1,167,941,004 of NC_056732.1, read as the reverse complement.
GTCTGCCAGGTCATTGTCATGCTAACTGGTGTGCAGTTGGTAATTAATGATATACCATACCTCTGCACCTCGTAGTGCAGGACATCTGGACAATGCATGGCATACTTATGGGACAGGGGCCTGGAAAGAGGGACAAATCACACATAATGGTGTTACAAATTGAAACAGTAGCTGCTGTTAGGTGTGTAGTTGTAACATCACATCCGCGAAGGAAATGATGTGTGGAACACCAATGGATGACAACACTTACTGACTACAATCCTCTCATTATCCTACCAACCCCACAAAAACAGATGTTTATTTATTTTATTTTTTTATTTTACATTTGTTAACCGGGCTAGTCCAACTGGAATTATTTCCATTTTCAGCAGAGGCCCGGGGAGAAAAGCTCCACAAAGACATAGTAACTAATTACATAAGATGCAATAAAGAGAAAACATCAAAACAAAACATATATTATATGAAACTTATTGTATTCAGAATTAACATTTGTACAATAATGGAGATGTTGATCGAGGAACAGACCAAGCATAATAGGCAAACATCTGGCCAGTCTGTGGACAACATGCCAGTTGAGAGCTATGTCAGAGGCGTATCACTGTCAGATGTCAAGTCACCAAGTAAATGCATGTCCAAACAAACCCTGTCAATGTAGCAACCCTCATGTGTATAAAAACACTAATGACATACAAGCTGTACCAAACTCTGGAGCTTTATCCCCCATGTTGCTGAGCTGGCTCCACATGTCCTGTGTTGTGAGGTATTTCCACCTACTGTCTGTGAAGCTCTAGCCCCCCACACCTCCGTAATGTCCCCCGCACAGGCCAGGTAAATGGGCAAGGCTCACATGAAGGGCATCCCATATGTTGGAACTAGCAGCTGTGTCCAGGCCCACAACATAATACTATGTGGGCACCTACATAGCTTTATGGCCTCAGCAATACCTAACAGGACAACATCAATCTCCTCAAGGTAGGCTGAATGCTTGTGGTGGGCAGCAGCAATACACAAACCACAGACTTGGTCCTTAGATTGGCCATATAGGCCAAATCAGGAGCACACACCTACCTGGCATCAAGTCAGCCTTTGTTTGATCAAGCATATAAGGTCACAGGTGGAGTACTGTAAGGGTAAATATGAGTGCAAATTGGACACATCCACCTAGGTCAATCACAAGGCCATCTTCACATATGTCTGCAATCTCTGAGGCTACAAACCAACCCACCCTGTAATGGTGGCCAATCAGACCACAAAAACACACAACATAGCTATAGACAACCTGCTGCAAATAGGTTTAGGGCAAACATCACCCCTTGGCCCAGCAGCACTATAGCTGGATATGCACAGCACCCACACCCCTCCCCTCATCACCAGTGAACAGGTACATACTGCCTACTGAAAGGCAACAAACATAAGTATCCATGGCACCTGATAACATCCCTGTCTCCATCCTACATGAACTCAGGCATGTGCTTCCAGCTCCATTCCACACCGTAGTCACACCAAGCCTTGGCACCATCCACACCACATCCACATGGAACATGGCCAATGTCATCCATCGACACAGACATGAATTAGGAGTACAGGAGTAGGAAATTAAGTGGCCCTCAATCGGAGGAATATGACACCTCAGGGCCAGCAGTGCAATGCAAGCAGATACAGCACTGATACGGTACAGAGGTATGGTGTGGTTGTGAGTGGTGGCTACTCGTATTCAATGTAGATGTGCAGGTCCAGTACATATGATTGCCAAATGTATGAGGTCCTGTGATGTGTCTCCCTTGCTATGTCTCCCAGGTGCAATGTCGCATCATCAAAGGTCAACTTTTTCAGTGGCTGAGACAAATATAATCAAAGAAGCCATACTACACAACCATGCCATAATGTTTGGCTGGAGCTAGCAACATCTGCAGAAGAGGACTGGCCTGTGGGACAACCTTGTCCACAGGGTAAACAATGTCAGCCTGGACACATGTACATGAGCAGGTCTGTCATAGTGAAAGTGACCTCATATACCATGCCCGGCAAAGGGCTGCTGCAGTAGCCAGGGACCACGCAGCCACAGGCATTGGCCTGGCTTTGCAGCACTACTGACACTCACCAGGAAGCTCCACGGGTACCTTGGGGCACCCATCCCAGTACAACATTAGACTACATACCCTCCACATACTGGAGGTGGTTGTCACCCAGACAATGGAGAGGAGTGTGCAGGTAAGGCCCCAATGTAGATTACTAGACTAGTGTATCAGACATACTTGTAACTGTAGAATATCTACGTGCATATTTCAGGTCAGACTGCAGTTCTGGATAGGGTTTTCTAATGCACAAAGGTGCACATCTATGGTAAAGGACAGCAAATTGTGTAGCATTGGGGGTTGTACTGTAAATGTGCAGACATGCTGCATCCATCCTGTACCAATGCCACATGTGGGTATGTTGACCATACTCCCCTCACACAACCACCTAGGTCCCTCCGGCCTGCATGTGGGACAGCAGCCTGGACCTGGTGAGTATACAATTGTACTGTTGTGGTTTGCCAATACCCCAGGCATCTGAAGGCCATGCAATGTACCATGCACACAACTGTCACTCATAGCCATATTGCTTTATGTACATGTTCACTTGTGTTGGAGTCAACTACATTACATCACAGTGGTCACCACAGGGGCCTATCTGATGAGAATGTATCATCCCTTTAGCATAATTCATGGCCTGTCAGTGCAAAACTTCTGGACAGAGAGCAACACAATGGGTGAACAAACTGCCTAAGGTAGCGACATGTGTGAAGCATTAAAGTCATATAGTGGATATAAACAGTGTACACACCCCTGTTAAGATGACAGGTGTTTGTTATGCATATACAAATTGAGACCACAATATGTCAGTCCTCATCTTTTCCAAACTTTAATGTGACCTATGACATGAACAATTTCCTGTACAATCAATCTGATGACCACCAAATATGGAGTATACAAACCTCACAATACACTGGATGCATATGTGTGCAAACCCTTCAAATAATATGTTATTGCAGTAGCTTGTGATTTACTGACAACATGCAGTCTACTTGGGTACACACCAGTCATCAAGTAAAGGCACTCTGACTAACACCAAATAAGTTTGCTGTCCAAGTGGGATAATCATGACATTTGCTCAGTTGTCTGCAACAGCCATGGCTTGCAGACAGCATGCAAAACAGCAAAGGGATCTCATTTGAAAGCTATTGGCCAAGAGTAATGTACAACATTACCACAGCATCACATACACCATGGAACACAGTGGAGCCAACTGTCAAAAGGTGGATTGAATATGGGACAGCAGTGCTGTTGAAAAGATCCTGATGCCCCTCCAAAAATGATGACAACACATGTCAAGACCTGGTCAGGGAGGTTGCCAGGGGACATACAGCAACACTGAGGGAGTTGCAGGAACCTCTTGCTTGTACTGGTGTTCTGTACTATCTGTGAGAACACTCTCCCGTATTCTGTATACATTTGGCCTATGGGGTAGGGTCAGAAGATGGAAGCATTTCCACACACTAAAAACATCCAGGGGTGGATACAAATTGCAATACAACACATCACGTCTCCCAAAGGCAGGTGTGAAAATGTGTCATGGTGTAATGAGACTAGGGTTCGACCTCACAGCCACAATACCAACAAGTATGTGTGGTGCACAAGCAACACCTCTTATAACCTGAAGACCAACATCCTCATGGTGAATCACACTGATGGCAGTGGCCTGCTGTGAGGCTGGCATTTCACAGACAGAACAGGGCTTGTAGTCATGGTGGTGGGAATTCTGAACATTTCCTAATAACCCCCACTTCTACCCAAATCCATCGGGCATCTACAGGAACACTGAGGATGAGGAGGTGTGTCAGCCTTCATGTGACAAGGAACTGAAGCATACATCAAAAGCTACCTAAGACTGGCTCCACCTGAACACAAACATAGTTATGGATTGGCCCAGCCGGAGCCTAGACCTACACCAGGTAGAAAACCCCAGTGTGACCTGATGAGGGCTATGCACATGAGCTGCCCCTTCAATCTGGCAGAGTTGGGTGACCTTTGCATGGAAGAGTGGCCAAATAATGCCAAGTCAGGCTGTGCCATGCTGATAGATACCTTCACAAGAAGAGTGAATGCTGTAAGCCAGTTACAATGCGATTTAACAACGTATCATATTAAGAGTGTGCACACTTATGCAATCACCATATTGTACATATTGTAGTCATTATATTTTACACGTAACATATGTGTTTATTAATTGGATTGCATAGGTCATATGTCAAATGGAAAGTTGGTGACATATTTGAATGCATTAGTGTGGTCTCATCTTGTATATTACAAGAACATGGCATGTTAACAGGGTTGTGTACACTTATATCCACTGTAAGTTTACAAGGCTGGTGGTGTAACAGGAATTGTGTGACCATAAATTCACTGCTGGATTGGGGATCTTACACTCACATGTATGTCATTAATCAGTGATGTCACTCCTCAGATCATCCCACTTATGTAACAGAGAAACACAGGGGTTATGAGAAATAAAGCAAACATATGAGCCAGACTTCTACATAGCCTGCGAGGATATGTACAGCTGTGAGGTATGTTCTGTAGTACTTGCCACTGTGCTATACAGGTGAACAGCAATGATGTGTACATGGGTGAAGTCTGTGCTGAGGAACAGCCATCACATACTAACACTAATCATGTATTGCAGAGCTCTATATTGTCAGTTACATGTAGTAAAGCTGGCTGCAATGCATGATGTTGAGGGCCGTGTGTCATGCATATCATCATGTGGGTAATGTGTGATCTGTGTAACAGATTTGTGCCACCTTTCCTGTAAGTGTGTGTGTGTGTGTGTGTGTGTGTGTGTGTATGTGTGTGTGTGTGTGTGTGTGTGTGTGTGTGTGTACCAGCCAGCATCAACATGCAGGTATTAATGCACATATGTTGTCTTTACCTCACAGGTGGTGATGGGGTTTGGGTCCCCCCCTTTTTGAAAATGACGTAATTATCTCTGCAGTCTTTGACAAAGATGATAGTAATAGTGAGGTACAGATGGGTTGTCAGGGGCTGAATCTGTGCCATTTGTTAGCATCCCACTCTTGTGCACACCATTGCTGCACACAGTGACAATGCCTACACATACCCTATCACCAGTGGCCAAAAATGATGGACAGTTGTCAGCTGGTGGCATTGAACAGGCTAGTGTGGTGACTATGGCAGGTGTGAGTGCAGATACTGGCCATAGCCAGAGTGCAGTCAAGGTCCCACACAGGTGGATGGACAGAGGTGCTTGCAGGAGGAATGCTGCTCATTGGGCCACTGTTGCAAGTGCCACAGAAGGAGTCACCAGATGCATGTTCCAGGCTGTCATTTATGTACAAGCACCTAGTGAATGCTACAGCATGCAAATACTCAGGGTGGGGGATACAACTCCCCCTGAGGTATGTGGCGACATACATGACCTTGTTGGGTCCACACTCCAAAGTACTGAGGTCATTAATAGATGGTGGGGTGAGACATTGGCAATCCCCAACTGTGGCATGTCTGTGCCAGAGCATGTGGTGGGAGATGGGCATCAGCCACATGGATGCAGGTCATCACCAACAACAGCTGAGAGTGTATGGGGACATTCACCTTCCCACTCCCTTAGTGTCAGTGACACCAGCACTACCGAAAGGGGGTTGCCATCCACATCACACCTGAGCAAGCCATAGCCACATGGTCCTGTCCAGTCCTGTCAGGGCACAAATCCAGTGGACATCCATCACCATTAGGAAGGAGTACAGCATCTAGCCTTGGGCCTGGTGGTGCCTGTGATTCCCCTGGCAGGAGCAGTTCCCATGTCTCTGTCCGGAGATGATGACCTGGCCACCCTGCCATGTATGGTCAACAGCTGTCCAATATAACCCTGTTATACATATCTGTATCACAGGCAGGTCACCTCCAGACACACTCAGCACCTCTACATAGCCCATCTATTGGATACTTCTCCAAACACACACACTTGATGTCAACTGTATGTCCTAGCCTAGGCCTCTGGCAAACCCACGCAACACTCTGTGCACATGATGATACCTGTGCCACATCCGTGTCATCCATACAATCGATGCAGGGACATGCTAATATGGGTCTGATGCACAGGATGAATATAGTACAGTGCAGGTATGTAATCCTATGTAAGGTGTTGTCTGCTTGCATTTCTTATGGGTACACATACAGGTATATGTACATTATTAGCCAGGATGCATTATTGCTGTTAGTACCACTGACTGAATGTAGTCTGACATGCTGTAGTCTGTGTCCCAGATGTCTGTGTGTCTCCAGGCTGTGGCCCTGCAGACATTCCCAAGAGTTGAGTATGTCAGACTGGGAATATACTGACCATGTCATAGGCAAGGTACAGCTTCATATGTGCATGTACCAGGTGAGTATGCATGCCACAGTGTGTGACAGACACTGTTGTCAAACAGTGTTACCTTGCATATATACACCTTGTCACAGACAGGTAGCCCTCAGACATGTCAGCTGAGTGTTGTGTACAACCCCAGTACTGTCAGCAGGTCACTCACAAGTGTAGCCATTGCATTAACTGCAACAGATTCATCTGTCAACACCTATTGGCCTCCCATGTCTTTAACATACACTCAGCCCTGGTGCAGTTGATGAGGACATGCATGATACTGTGTATGACAGGTCTGTGCTATGTACTCCTTAGTCTACCAGATGGAACAGTGAGATAAAATGGTATATCCTTGGCATACATACAGTAAGGACTGACACACAGGATGTGCACACAGTAACACCAACATAGTTGACAATACACAGATTAGTAAACCTACATTTCCACCATTATGCACTGTACTACTACATACACATTACATGCCCTACATAGATTATAAGTATGTGACATAACACGCTACCTCTTACAACATGTAATGTTCTGAATGCCTACATGGATGGTGAGATGACCCATCACACATATGTGCAGTTGTGTATTGCTCCTACAGGCCTGGACAAGTGATAGTGTAGAAGATGTTGTATCAGCATAATATTTCAGGCAGGTATGATGCATGATGCTGACATGTGTGTCACTATCCTCACTGTGAACAATTAGGCAACAATATCACATATATGGGCATTGTTAAAGGACACAGACCACATATAGTTTTCCTAAGTTATAGAATAAAATAAAAGGTCTACACTTGCTTTCTACCTTTATTTTAACTAGTCTAGTCCACATACAGCTTTGCTGTAACCGGGCCTGTTTGTAAGCCTCTGAGTGGTGCCAAAAGGTCTGCTCTTCAATTGTTCCCTTACATTTGTTAGTTCTCTCTCCTCTCCTGCACTTTTACTAGTTTATTACCATAGCACTTTACCAGACTTCTTGTAGCAATTATTGTAGCACACAAAAGTGCTACCAGCACTAAACATTCTACAAGGAAACAGCTCATGCACTTATTATTAATGCCCACCCCTCTAGGCATGTGTAAAGGTTATTTCCCTGTGCTTTCCCTTATTAACCTGGTGAACTTGGGCATCCTACGGTAATGGAGCAACTGCCTCATGTACACTGACAACCCTCTCCTCTTACCTCCCAACACTCAGACTTGCAAGAGATGCACTTATATATGCAAACTGGAAGCCACACACTGTCCAGCCGAGACCAGAATAGTTGATCAAGAGGAGAAGGTCAACACTTGCACCGCACCACATGGAACACATAGCCCTCCAAAACACACACCGGCACTTCCTGCACATAACTACACACACCCACCTTTATGGAGGTTCTCATTACAAAATTACTCAAACAGCAGAGGCCTTCAAGGTAGAAACACAGTTTACCACCACAACACAACACAACACTAATCACAATGCATGTAACTCTCCTAAACAGTGTGCCACTCAACCAAAGCCGCTTAGGCAAAACAACATAATGCATGCACTCAGGTCCCTCAACAACAGGAACAAATATGATTCTGTCATTATACATGTGGGTGTGAATGAAATGAGATGTCCCTCTTTGAGCTACATGAAGAGAGACATGGAGGTGCTCTTGGATTATGTAGCCCAGCCAGGTATGACCCTAGCCCTGCACAGCATCCTACCATCACCCAGATTGATACCACAGTACAAGCAGAAAATGATTGATTTCAACAACTGGCTATGTTTCTGCTGTCATTCCAAGAGGGACCAGTATCTGTCTGCCTGGGATGACATGATTGACAGACATTGATACTTTGCCAGAGATGGCCTGCATCTGTCACCCATGGCCTTCTGGATACTGGCCAAGGCTCTTGTCAACTGTATTCTGCCTTGTTTTAGTCTGTGTACCAAAGACCAAATTACCACCATAATAGCTACAAAGAACTACAATCTGAGGGTCATGCTGCTCAATGCTAGAAGTGTAACTCCCAAAATGCACTCACTCGAAGCAATCCATAAAATGGCAAACATCGACATTAGTGCTGTAACAGAAACATGGTTCAAAGCAGTGGAAAGCACCCCTGCACTACCAAGCTATACCTCATTCCACACCTTTTGGCCCAAGAACTTGGACTGAAGCTCCCAATGCAGTGGTGTTTCCATACGTATAAAGGATACACACACCTCCACAATGGTAGCCCAACATAATGCATCAGAGATACTGCAGGTGCAGCTAACATTGGGTAATATAGAAATTCAGGTCATAGCCTGCTATAGGTCCCTGACCATGTCCCAAGACTCACATTCCTCATTCTTAAGCACCCAGGAGAATATTAGGGTCCAATCTAACACTCTCATACTGGGTGACTGCAACTACTCCTCCATTAACTGGGAGAACTACTCATGTACCAATGCACTTGCCCAATGTTTCCTGGAATTCATTAATTACAATGCCCTGGACCAGCTCATTCATACCCCAACTACAGGTGGCAACATCCCTGACCTGGTCATTACTAACATAGGCAATTGTTGCTCTACACCAATGGTCAAATACTCTCTGGTTAGATCCAACCACAAACTAATCACCTTGGGAATTTACATCCCTCCCACCCTCACCGCTGCAAAGATAACCTCCATGACAAACTTCTACAAAGCTAACCTTGGGCTCCTTAAAACAGAGGCGGCTAAGTTCATGGCACCCATGTAAATGGAGAATAGTTGCATGACCACCAAATCATACACCAATTCACTGTACGAACACATACACATATGCGTGGATCTCACCATACCCAATAGAACCAAGACGCTGTCCTCCAAAACAGGAAGACAATCTGGTGGTCGCCTGCCATACACAAACTCGACAACAGAACAAATAAACTGATGCAGAATAAGATGAAGTCCCAAGACTGGAACAACTCCTTTATTGGCCTCAACAAAAAGTTGAGATCACTCATCAAATTCTCTAAAGCTAGCTATGAAAACAGAATTGCAGCAGATAGTAGACAAACACAAGGCCTTATATAGTTGTGTAAATAATCTCCATGCCAATACCCAGATGTGCTCTGAGCTACTTATGACCTGGCAACACACTTGTATTCCCTGTTCAATCACAACCAGTAGCTCCTCCTTTGTGGAGAGGGATGACTGTAGTAGTGTGCCATTTGGTAGGGACAAAGCCTGAGTTGAGGCTGTAATTGAACAGGGCACACAGATGAGGTCCCAGTTCAGTCTGTAGTTCATATAGAGCACAGACGGGGATATCATCAGGTCTCATAGATGCTGTATTCTTGGCCTTGGACAGTGTTGTTTTAACCTGTTGAGCAGTAATACTGGGTGCCTGGCAATCTACTAGTATTGTGATTGGTCCTGGGGGGGAGGGCTAAAGTTGGCACTGAATCTGTTGGCCAGTATATTGGCAATATTTGTTGGCTCGGTATAGGAGGTACCATTGTGCAGTAGCTCAGAGCACATTTGAGTATTGACATGGAGATTATTTGCATAAGTATAGAAGGCCTTATGGCTGTCTTTACTATCTGCTGCAATTCTGTTTTCATAGCTAGCTTTGGAGAATTTGATGAGGGATCTCAACAGTCTTTTGAGGCTGATAAGGGTTTTTTCCAGTCTTGGGGCTACACCTTATTCTGCATCGGTTTCCTCCTTCTGTTGTACAGTTTGTTTATGGCAGGGGACCACCAGATTGGCTTCCTTTTTCTGGAGGAAAACATTTTGGTTCAATTGGGTATTGTGAGATCCATGCATTTGTGTATGTGTTCATACAGTGCATTGGTGTATGACTCATTGGTCATGCAATTATTCTCCATTTGGATGGGTGTCATTAAGTTAGCCACCTCTGTTTTTAGGAGCCCACCCGACAATGGTGTGCAGTGTGGTACAGGGGTGTAGTGTCTGCAATGTCCCACACAGATGGGTATTATATGAACTGTCCTGACATCCTGGTTACCATTGTGTATGGCCATAGCTTTGCAATGCATGCCATGTCTGTGTTTGTTAGTCCTTGACATTGACATTGCCTGGGATGTGCATGTCTCACAATAATGTAAAGTGACATGCACAGGTGTACCTGGTTTGGCTGGCACATGTTGTGTACATAGACCGTTATCCTCTGATATGCCAATACTGGCCTGGTGTGGCAGAACCTGCTTATAGTCAGCAGGTTGACCCTGCAACTGCATTGAGAACATGATACGGGTATGTCCTGGTGTCAGTACAATCGGTCCATACAGGGCACATGTGTAAGGCATTGTATGGCTGCTGTGGATCACATTTGATGGCACCACATATATTGCAGGCATCCCGTGGGGAACATAGTGAAGGTACATCGTCTGCAATTATGTGCCTATTGTACTGCTGTACAGGGTGCCATTCCCTCTGCAGTCCACTGCAATCACACCATGCCTACTATCTGTCATCAATGTGCAGGGTACTAGCAACATAGCGGGATATTCTAGGCAAGTGTATTTGTGTATGACACATGGGTTCAGGACGTATTCTGGGTAATAGTAGGGTTGCATACTTTGTTCTCCAGGCCATTTTCCAGATGTAAGGGTATGGCTTGCCAACACAGTCCTTTGGCTGACTGACATCTGTACTCCTCGTGAGGTGGACACTGTGACATATAAGATGGACACCATATAGAAAAACTACAAAATCCACTCTTCAAAATGTCCAGTGATTAGATACTCACAGCCACAGGCTCTTACAGTCAGACACACACACCTGCCATGTCCTGGAAGAGGACCCCTACCTAACTAGTGTATCACACTACATTTCACAGTTACAGAACATGCTACAGAGTTTACTAGATTACAGTGGTCCTAGAGGTGTATTCCTAGGTGGGTGACAACAGCAGGATTGCCAAAGGTGGTCATGTGAATCATAAAGAGTGTGCATACTCTAAAAAGCATAGTTCCTGTCTCAGGCAGAGACACACACACACACACACACACACACACACACACACACACACACACACACACACACACACACACACACAGTTGGTGTCTCTTGAAATAGAACCCCTACTTAACTAGTTTATCACACTACAGCAATACACAGTTACAGCACGTGTTATGGAAAATACAGGGTTACAGTGGGCCTAGAAGTGTATTCCTAGGTGGGTGATATATATATATATATATATATATATATATATATATATATATATATATATATGCATCTACAAGATGTGTAATGTGTATATACACACACACACACACACACACACACACATATATATATATATATATATATATATATATATATATATATATATGCATATACACAGACACAGTTATACCTATATATATATATATATATATAGATATATATATATACATATACGCAGATATATATATATATATATATATATATACCTATACACAGAGAGATATATATATATATATATATATATATATATATATATATATATTTATACATGTCTAAACGCCCTTTGTGACACAGAAGGGTTCCAAAGGAACAGACAGGTACACAAAACAGAATCTCTTATATTATAACATTTAAATCATAAGCAGATCACCAGAGAAGGGATGGTTGTTGTGTATGTGGAGTTTTGGGTGGGGATTGATGGCTAATGTAATCTACCCCAGGGATTGTGGAGTTAGGGTGTGGGAATGATGGGTATGGACATACACCCCAGTGACCATTTCTGTGTCACTGCTCGACAGTGGCACAGGAAAATAACATACCCAACTGTAGTCATGCTTGACTGTGTATTCTTTACCATTCCTAACTATATAATACTTTGTAGACACCGGTCACCACAGATGGCTACCATGGTGTGCTAAATAACATTACACATGTGTATGCCTGGCTACAGGGTAGTCACACACACAAACATGCACACACTTGCCAGTATTGTACATACACATCTTGCCTATGTAAAGGTAACTAGTACAGTGGTATGCAGTTGGGGTATGTGCCACAGAACACATACAATTACACTTACTGATTCCACATCTGAGCTCAGTGACATCACAAGACTGATTACTTGCAGTGGGGAGGGGGGAAGAGAGAGGTATAGCGGTTGACAAGGATAAAAGCCAGTGCAAAAGGAGGTATCTCTTTGGAATGCAGAGAAACCCGCTGCCATGACAGGATGCAGACACAAATACACACACACATAACCACACACAGCCTATGCTGACATACACACTCAGGCATTTGCTGAGACACACACACACACACACACACACACACACACACACACACACACACACACACACACACACACACACACTCAGCCATTTGCTGTCACACACACACACAGCTGCCAGTGGTGGGATCAGAACTCCTCTCTATCTAAGGATCACTATTACAGTACTACGCAGTTATGAGATGCGCCACAGAGATTATACATCCCAAGGTAGTCAGACTGCCCTTCTACAATTAAGGACAACAACAGGGAGACTGACAGTCATGGAGTACATAGCTGTAGACCTGTGTGTTTAAAGTAGGTGTCCATTACAACCTGTATGCACAAACAAGACACGCCATCCGCAGGTAGGCCTGATAGGTATAGTTGTAGCACAACAGGAACCTGAACTGGAGTATGGCCATCTGCGGAATGGACAGCTGCTATCACTATACAGGGTTACATTGGGCATGCTAATACACTTGGTAGCACAGGGCTGTTTGGGATGCACTATGACTACAACAAAACAAGGTTATACTGGGCATGCTCATACACTTAGTAACAAAGGGCTTGTTGGATGCACTGACTCAAATTACACAAGGTGGCAGTGGGTACGCTCATACACTTAGTAGCACAGGGCTGTTTGGGATGCACTCCGATTCTAACCACTGAAGGCCACAGTGCGCATGCTCAAACACTTACATGTACAGAACACGTTGTAATGGACTCCTACTGTAAACACACAGGTTTACAGTTAGGTACATCTTATCTGTCAGTATATATGCACATCATACTGGTTTACTACCTGATACCTGTATGTAGCCTGTAAATTATATTTATTTATTTATTTATTTATTTATTTGCATTTGTTAACCGGGTTGGTCCAGCTGGGTAAGAATTACCCTTTTTCAGTGGAGACCCGAGGGGAAAAGCCCCAAACAGACATACAAATACATACAAAGAGAGACAAATTAACAATTACAGAGGAAAACAATATTATGGGTACAATGGATAAGAAAAACAAACAATGAAAGTTTGAGAATATGAGTAAGGTAAGCCAGAGGCATGCATGCAAAAGATTTATGAAAAGGTGTTCTGAGGAAGATCTCTGAAATAAGTTAAAGTAGGCAAAGAAATGATGATTTAGGTGTGGAGTTAGTAGTGTGGGAGTTTTAGGTGGGAGCATGTGAAGGACATTCCCATTTGGAGGAGAGATGGGAGAGAAGCATGGATTTGAAATTGTTGTGGTTAGGTATATTACGTAGTGGTGTGGGGAGATTGTTCCATAGTTTGGCTATAGTGTGGGATAGTAGTAGTTTACCTGTTGGGTGGATGGGTTTGTGTACATGCAGGAGGTTTTGGCCTGTGGAGATCTCAGGGTGCGGGTAGGTGTGTAGGGTGTTAGAGATTTAGCAAGAGAGGGGCATTCTGCTGGTTTAAAGATGAGTTTGTGGGCTGTTGTAAGTTGTAGGTACTTTAGGTGGTTGTGGAGTTCTAGCCAGTTTAGGGTGTGTAGGGAGTGACAGTGATGGGAAGAGTTCTTGGAATTGGTTGCAAATTTGCAGATTTTGTTGTAACAGTGTGATACACATGCATACATGTACATGAAGTACTGACATATGTTACTTATACACATTCATGCATGTGTGGACATAACAGACAATAGGTTACCTGGGTTGCACAGGCGGATGCTACCTACAGCATGTGTCACACACCTTGCTGCCCTGAAAGGCATATATTGATAGCAGGTTGTGGACAGTAGCATTATACGTGGAACAGTGGCATGTGCAAGCATAATGTGTGAGCCACCTTATATAATGGTACTGAGGTGCAGGTGACAAGATGACCTCTCCCAGCTATGGTAGTAGTTGTCATTATTAGCAGGACTGCTACCCTAAGTATATCTTACATTGGTCATATACACAAGTTCTGCTGCTGTCCGTCACCTTACATGGGGCATTTGCTACCAAGCACATTAATGCCACATGCAGTGATGTCATGGTATGGGTGGCAATTGCTAGATCAAAACAATGAGCCAATGTCCTGCTGTTATTATGAGGTTGTCCAGTGTCTGTCATTCTGAGCTGTCATGACCAAACGACGAGCCTTCAACACAGAGCAAATGCATCCATGTTACATGTGTGTGTGGATAATACCTAGGTCGCATTTACCCATATAGCCACATTCCAAGGCAAATGTCCTGCACACAGAAGTAACACCCTGACACCTAGATGACAATTGCATTGGATGCTTGTGCTAACCAGTGTTAGATGTGTGGCTTTAGTAATCCATTTGCTCAATGTAGAACCTACAATGGGGAATACCAACATCTGTGCAGTGAGGAACACCTGGCTGAAGGCTCTGTAGTGCACAATTGCACTACCACCACATAACTCAGATCCAGACATGTGGGCCATAACAGTGGTATAGACAATACCAGGTGGTGGTGTACACATATTCATAAAGGCTACTCACATGTAAAGACCACTACTCAGACATAACGCATCACAGATGAGTCAGGTACAGGTGACAGTGGCAAATGCTGCATTCTAGGTTTTATCCTCATATACATCCACCACCTTGTTCCCAGACTACCAACACACATCCAAATGTGGTATGACATAGTATTGTTGACCACCAGATAACCCTTGAATGGCGGACTGTACCTAGGCCTACATCAACTGTGCAATGTACTCATGTACAGACACAGCTGCATAATATGTTATGCAATGTAATAATACCACTGTTTGTAACCTGCTCAGTTGTACACATACTAGGGTCCCTCAGATGTTGTCAGCATTAACACGGTTGGCTGTTGTTGTACACCAGTAAACAACACCCTCATGGTTGGATATGACCTAACCGTACCTGACCTGGATATGTACATCCCACACTCATGCAATATATATTACATTACCATAGCTTTAATTTACCTTTCTACATACAGGTGGCTACAGTCATTATACACATGCACATGGCAGATAACCTGCTAACAGTACATAAGGTTCGATTTCTATGTTGACAGAGGTAGTATCCCTTCTCTACTAGTCACCCATGACACCTATCATATCATACAACACTCCATGTGGCATGGATGTCTTTAGACATGTCCACCTAATGCAATGCCTATAAACATACCCAAATAACAGGACCATAGGACCTACACAAGGCCTGTATTGACAGAATCAGGGAAATCCAGCTCTGCACTGTATGTTCCTGAGTAGTCACAGGTGATATGTTCATGACATGTACAGCCATGTGTGGCCACAGCTCCTACATATACCCCATGTCAACAATTGCAAGCCATGCATACTGCATGCTGTCTGAACATTAGCCTTAGTACCGCAATAGCCAGTACATGCTGGGGTGAGATGTTTACAAGCCACAGACCTTGCACATGCATGCATGAGTGTACTGCCTAGCTCTAACAGAACACATTGCTGGCACTCTTCCAGTACACATGAGGTGTGTGTGGCAAATATGATGTGCTCACTGTTGACCATTACAGTGCCCTGACTTCACCATGGCACTGTCAAGTAACAGTTTGTAGAAGCATGACCTGGAATAATGCTGTGTGTGTGTCACGCTGATATGTGCTGTTGTAATATATGTACACTCCATGAAAGTGGTGGTGTCCTACCAGTACATGAATACAACATCCATTATGGTGTAATGCTCGGCTATGTTTCACACATGGCGTGGGGAAGGTGTGGAATGTATCCTCTTGACCTGCTAGTGCACATACTGATGTAGACCGCATATGTATACATGTATTGCTGTTTGTGTAGATTCCATGTCTGTGCAGTGTCTGATGTCTGAAGGTGACTGTTGTCTTAGTACATCATGCTGTTGCAATACAGCCTCAACATTGCCAACTGTATATGGTGATATGCTCTCAGTACAGTAAGCCGTACATGAGGTATGGACAGATGTTTGGACATGACTACTAAGTGGTGGGGCTTCTTTGCAGATGAATGATTACTGAGTACAGCTCACTGGTGTGTTACAACCAGTCCTACAATAAACTATGGTCAGGTTTTGTTAATTCAAGTGGAAGACAGACGATGTAGAATGCTGTAAGGGTGACACCGAAGGCAAACCCCATAACACCTGTAACAGTAATACATCCCCTGTGCATATATTGTGCATATATCAGCACATTTGTCAAAGGAAGGAGTCAGTAAGCATTGTACTGGATGTGATAGTGCTGTACTGTTGTAGTACCTATCATGAGATAGGCAGGTGTTTGATTCACAGTACTGGCACGTGTGGGTGTGTGTCCATATATATCACGTATGGTTGGGAATACATCCCACATGTTATCACTCTCCTGAACACTGTTGTTGACACCAGTACAGAGTGACATGTAAAAAGAAAGGCATAGGCAGGTGGTTAAACCTCACACATGTAAAGTGTCTGTATGTGTGTAACATAGGTGTATAACTTTGTGAATGCGTGTGTGTGTGTGTGTGTGTGTGTGTGTGTGTGTGTGTGTGTGTGTGTGTGTGTGTGTGTGTGTGTGTGTGTATGACTGTCCGTGTGTATGACTGTCTGGTTCCTGGAGTGAGGCTGTATTTTACCATAGTGAAATGTTAATGCCCCCTCCCCCCATTCACTCAAAGCAGTCTAGCATCCCTGTTGATATCATCAATCGTAGATGGGCATACTAACCACCTGTTAACATGTACACCCTGGGGTGTGACCTGTTGTTACATAGCCTACTGATGGACCCCCCTCCCCACATACACACACTGCACTGTAGTATCCCTGTCGATGTCCTTGATCTTAAGCCATTCCAACTACCTGAACATGTGTAATCTCTATGGCACGTCTTGTAATTGTGTAGTACTATAATGATGATATGCACATAGGCAGGGGCTCCCATCCGAACACTGGCAACTGTGTGTGTCAGAGTGTGTGTTACTGTGTCTGGAATCCCTGAGTGTGTGGGTGTGTCTGTATTTGCATGCTGTCATGGCAGTGGGTATTACAGCTTTCCAATGAGAAGCCATTATTTCCACTGGCCTTTCCCTTGTCATCCAGCTTACCACTCCACGCTCCAGGTAACTATTCCTGTGATGTCACTCACTATGGATGTGACGGCTCTGAACACAGTAGCTTACTACACAGCTATCATACTCTTGGATCATTAGAACAGTAAACATAATTGAAACATGGAAGAATGTAACTGTGATGTGAAAGCTACAAAGTGCATGCAGGTATTGTCATACTGACTTCTGGGTAGTCATCATGTACATATGAGACTCCTGCAAACACCAACATCCCCCGGCACATGCAACTACACCTGAAAGAGGAAGGCAGAACGTCAAGATCAACATGCTGTTAGTGTTGTTACACATGATACATGCTGTCAAACGTACAAAATGCATTCTAAAACTGCAATACATGGTATGTCTGCTGCCTGTCAACACTACTCAACAATATTAATCTACAATTGTCTACCTAGTATGTTTACCCTGTGCATCAGACCATATGAACATGTCCCTGCACTGATGGTGTGGATGACAGGGATGTGGCACATGCATCATCATATGCACAGGGTGATAATGTTTGCCAGAAGCCTAGGCTGTGCCACTGGATGACATCATGTGTGTGTGTTGGGCGTGTGTGGATGTTATGCATATGTGTGTTGAGGTGCCCAATATTTGTTTCCAGTGTGTGTGTATGCATGCACACAGGTCTGGCATGTGGCTGGACTACACAGGAGTAATATTGACAGCTGCAGACTGTACAAGGCAGGTGTCACAGTTCACGGTGTCCAGCCACGGCTACATGACCTGTGCCTGCCAGGGGTTGCACGGGCACTACCAGGCAGAGGCCCAGATTGGGTACCGTCTGATAACACATGTCCACTGGAATTGTGTCCCTGTTGGGACTGTCCAGGACCATGTGCACATGATCTGCTGTGTCCTGGTGTGGACTGCACAGCACTAGCAGCACTGCTGCTGGTACTGCCACTATGGGAGCGGGCATGTGCAGTAGCATGTTCACGTAGACCTTCAACAGGTGATGTAGCTAGCCTACGTCCACGTGCCCGACACCTCACTCCCACAAGATGTTCCAGCACAGACATTCCATGCTCAAGGATTGACATGCCATGATTAAGGACTCCTACCATGTCACCCAATCGTCTATTCAAAACATCTGCAAGATGATGGTGAGCATTTGCAAGTGCCTGGAAGTTGTCAGTTAATGAATGGACAGCAGCCCTCTGAAGCCTCAGACTGTCCCTGTTGTGCCATTCAGCATGTGCCTGTTCCTTCATTACAGTCTGAAACATGTGTCTGGTGACTCCAGCTGATGTGCTTGGTCTCGCAGGTGCATGTTGGCCAGTGGTCCTCCTACAAGCAGCACTGGGCACATGTCTGTGTGGGACATCACCAGTCTGTTGACCGGGATCATGGTGTGCAGGCGCACCCTTCCATAGTCATCACACTTCCCTGTTCCATGCTACCACCTGCCAATTGTCCTTCCTCTATGGCCGGTGGTGAGGGGGTATGTGCAGGCAGGGGATCTGTGTGTGAGGATGAAGGGGAGACAGGTGGAATAGCAACCAATGGCACAGATTCAGCCCCTGAAAACCCTGCCCGTGCCTCAATCATACTATCATCATCACTGCTAGAGTCTGTGGGGACACTAACATCAGGTGGACTGCAGGAGGGCAACACACCTACATCCACACCTGTGAGGGGAAGACAAGAACTGTACATTACAAGTTATACCAGACAAACACAGACACAGACAGAAACACACCCAGACACACAGACAGAGACACACACAGACACACACACACACACACACACACACACACATAAACACACACACACACACACACACACACACACACACACACACACACACACACACACACACACACACACACACACAGACAGACACACACACACACTCAGACAGGGACACACAGACAGTCAGGGACACACACAGACAGACAGGGACACACACACAGACAGAGACACACAGACACACAGAGACACACAGACACACACGCTACATGCAGGTGATATGGCAGATGGCATTCAGCTTAGACAATTATAGTTTCAGCATAGGCAGTTATAATGGTAGTTATCATACATCCCTGAGTTGCACACAACAGCTTGCATGTGGTATAGCAGACGGCATGCACCTTACATAATTATAGTGGTGGTTAACATAATACCTGTATTGCACCATTTGTGTTAGTAGCCTATGCCCCATACCTGCAACACAATGCATGCACTTTGCACCATTGCACTGCACTGCCATGGTGTGTGCAACATACCCCACATGTTAACAGACCATTGCTGACCTTTGTACATCTGCCACTGATGCTTTGTGTTGGCCACTGCTCCTATGTGTGAGGACATGAGCAGTAGGGTATGTCGACTGCATGCTATGTTTGCCTGAGCCCTATCTTCCATATCTTTCCCAAAGCAGTGCATGTTTGTTCAACATTATTCTGCCTACCCCTGAGCTGAGTGTAGACATTGTGCATGTCGCTGTACACACATTTAACATGGCTGTCCCTACTTTGCAATGGTGCCACAGACCAGCAGAGGTTTACAGTACACCAGCCTGCTGTGTGGCATATGACCTTGCCAGTCACATGTAGTACAACATGTCTTCTGCTGACGTGTTGAATGACATGCATACATGTGTAACACAATGGTGTCCTTTCCAATCTACAGTACGGTAATGGTGTCGCAATGCAGGGATGTGTTATACTAACATGGGCGTTCAGCCAATGCAATGTTGTCTGTCCACCCTACAAATATGCAAATATGCAGGGACATACTGCACATTGAGCTGATGTACATAGCCATTGCAGGGCATCATGTGGCTTCACAATTGCTATACAGTGTGAGCTACTGACACAGTTCATAGCCATGACTACGTTCACATACAATACATATCTGATGTGGAATGTGACCCACATCACTGAGGTGTATACACAATAAACCCTAATGTGGAATGTGTGACACAGGTCACAAAAGGGTATACGGATGACACCCCTGCACATCTGCAACCATATTACTGATACCTGGCAACTATGCCCACATGGCTAACTTACAAATACTCTATGTCCCACATGCCATCTGTGTACCTCACACACATGAGGAGCAGGCATGACAGTGATGTCTGACACCAGCAAGGTGAATGTACTGTATCTGTGGCTTGATGTGGATGTATGTGTATGTTGTGCAACACATGTATGTATCTGAATACTGTATAGATAAATGCTTCCATGTCATAACACACTCCAGATGTTCAAGACATAACCAACTTAAACTCGAACTATGAAAACAAACACAAAGGCGGAAAGGTAAAACCACACAAGCAATTTATTGTGAGGGCTTCCGTACAAATATTCTCTAGTTAATGATCAATTTACTATCTTAATTGGTTCAATTATTCAGTCTTTTTAAGGCATGGTTAGCTGAGTAACAATGTCTGAAGAAGTACATACGAATATTTGTACGAAAGCGCTCACAATAATTTGCTTGTGTGGTTTTACCTTTCCGCCTTTGTTTTTGTTTTTATTTTCAGATGTTCAAGACATGTTATGTGGTAGTTTCATGTTATGCCTACACAAGCTGTGCACAGGCCTGGATGATGTTTAGTGTTTTACATCTGCAATATCACCATTACACAAAGGTCATAGTTGTATTGTGTCGAGCCAATGTACAACAGAGTGTACACACATGTACATCACTTCTACTGTGTGTTTTGCTTCATGTCTCTGGCCATCCTCCATGGCCATGTGTACACATGTTCAGTCCAATGGTTGTGATGGCCATCTTATTTCACATGTCAGTGTTATCCCATATGACATACACCCACAGATGTCATATGCTCCACTGAGGACAGGGTTATGCAGACAAAGGGTGGTATATATGGGATGTGAGGCATGTTTTGCAAGATAGTTGAGCAGTGTTGTAGTCAGCCCACTACATTTCATGGACATGTCTGATAGCACATGACATTGTGTGACATTCATATCAAGGGTATACTCCACAAGGGTGTATCCTGTGGGCCGGGCATACCCAGCTCCAACACATTTAGTGTGTGTGCACACATATGCTCTCTGTACAGTACTGTTCGTATTCCCAACATGTGCAATGCTGCTATGTAGTACCTGTCCGTACAGTGTAACACACCCCCACCATTGTATTCACTGTTGTCCACACATCTGGCAATGACAGTTTGGAAGGTTTAGTGTAGGTGTTTCATATAGTCTTCAATTGTTTCACATAGGTAAACAGTGTGATGCATTGCAGGTCTGACCAGTGTCCATTACAAGGACCACCATACATTATGTGTACATGTGTTATGGCAGATAGCATGCAATTAATATGTTCCGTGTATTATCAAGCCTGGTAAATAATAGCAATCTCACCTGACACAGGCTGCTGTCACTGCAAAATGCCAGAGATACATAAACAGGAGTGTCACAGCAGTAAGATCATTATCCACACCTGTGTGGTAGCTACAGGGTGCAATGTCTACGTTAGCACATAAGCCAGTACAATACACTATACTATGGAGTATGCACATCTGTGCATGCATAAAGTAGCAGACTATAGTATGTGGCATGTGTTTATACATGCCTTGCATATGATGTTACATTACATATTGTACAGTAACACATGTAACTATGTGATATATGGTTGTGTTTTATGTGCAGGAGTGACTTACCAGGCAACTCCAGGCTCGGTGGTTGATAGACACTTACCTCCACAATACCAGCTAAAGCTTGTGGATGGAGATCTGCAGGTGTCCCCAGCTTGGCCAGTAGCTCCTCGGTATGTATGAGCAGGGGCTGCGTGAGTGGCCCCCCAGCTGTTGCACCTTATTCCCTGGCGATTGCATTACTACATTGTTTTGCCCATTTTATCAGGTCAGTTCAGTGTTGGCGCACCTGCTGTTAGGTGCAATTGTGACAACCAATATAATTTAATCTCTTGCAGAGTTTCTCTCAAAGGGCATCCCGCTGCTGTGCATCCTGTGGCACATGGCTGAAGAGTGTTGTGTAGTTGTCAAGGAGGTAGGGGATGAGGACCTCATCCTCCAAGCAGCTGTATGGAGGCGTCTGTTACGTGACATACCTGGAAGACATAACGATGGAAATAGGACACAGTAACTCACAGAGAAGTTCAGTGGTACAGCTGAACATACATGTGTATCACATTTATTAAGATTACAAATATGTCTTTGCAGATCTACATGACACTAACACCACTGACATGTATACGTCACACACATTTGACACATACTGGTGATGTGATGTTATCGCCATATATGTGTGTGCCATGTGATGACATTGCTCATACACCATGTGGATGTTGTCTTGACGTGGGCATGTCTGTTTGCCTGTAGTGGTGTCTTTACCTATCAGCACATGCCTGGATTTGTTCACATTAATGCAATCAACCTTCATGCTGTGTATATGCCACATATATAGTCATACACAGCCATTAGGGACATGACATATGACCCTGCAGACTTGCAAGCATGTATGTGTTTTGCCATATACATCTACATGGCACTGTACAGCTGTGTAGCATCCTGCCATGTATTGCCTGTGTTGCACATGTGTAACCCATGGGACAATAGCTAGTCTGATGGTATTTGCAGAGTTAGATATCAACTATGGCATGTATGGTCATAGAGATCTAGTAGGTTAAATGCCCTGAGACATTTATGAGCCTAGGCAGACAGGTTACCTAGCTGTAGGCAACAGACAGGTAAGTTTCAGTGGCCAGTTCAAGCAGTGCCACAGAACTGATACACATGGTTACTGATATATTTGGCATGAGGTCATCACACCATGTCACAGAGTGGGTCGATGTGCAGCTTCGCTGGACAGGGATGATAGTATCGCAAGAGTATGTTAAGTGTATGGGACAGGGATCTGTCAGGCATGTTGTGATCCTTGTACTAGAAAGATGGATGTCCTTGACGTATGTGTTTATTTGGGATCAGGATGTGTTAAGTGTAGCATGTCAAACATCTCTGGGTTGGACATGGCTTTATTCAGGGTAGGCTGCATGCTACATATTGCAACTGGGGATTGTGAAGGGCAGTATAGGCCATCTACATATGGGCAATATCCCTTAAAGGAAATATGTGATCCATTAAGGGTCACATGGGTGTTGAGTATGGCTGAGCAGTTATCTCTATATTCTTGGATGGCACCCTGTCATGATTAGGGGTGCCACATACGACTACCTGTCTTTTTTGGTGACATAACATTAAAGGGAAGTACTGTCCAGCTGCATCCAATACACACAGTTGCCATTATGTTGACCGCTGCCTAGGTGGGAGTTAATGGGTACAGGGTTTGTAACATAGGAGATGGCAATGCAATACTTAGCTGTCAGATTGCAGCCATAAATCACACACCGGACATCTGACACTCTACGGCCCTTCTGTATGTTGAACACAGCACAAATGAGTCGACTATTTCTCCTAGTTCATAGTCATTTGCAGACATCAATAGACTGATGCCTTCTGTGTTAGTCTATGTGGTATAGATAACAAAGAGAGGGTCTACCAGGAATGACCTCTGTATTACTGTGGCTGGCACTGGCTTGATGTGTGTGCATTCATCAGACACCTTCTGTAGTGTGGGTTCTGCCAGAAGTCCAGTTGCCAACCACTCCTGTGACATAGGAATATACACTTAGTTTACTGAGTGTAGCTGGAACACAGTATGGGTGATGGTGTCCTATGACCTGACAAGGTCATGATATGCAGTGTGAATCAACTGTACTGTCATCTACATCTGTACTGAGTACATCAATTACATTGACCACGGTACATGGCCGTACAGACCAGACTCCAGAGAGTAGTTGTGCACTATGTCCCATTATCAATGGTGTCTCCCCCTTTGTGGGGTGTGATAACTGTTGCTGTGCACCATTCGGTGTGTACACAGCCTGACATGGAGCTATGATTGAACATGATGTGTATGTGGATAGCTGAATGTTCTTACATTTGTGTAGGATACACCCTGGGATGTTGACAGGTCCCATGAAAGCTGTATGTATGGCGTTAGAGAGTGCAGCTTGTACCTGCATAGTCGTTAGCACAGGGGCCCTATAGTGTACATGGATATATTACTAAGTGTACCTGTTGGGTGTGGGGGTGAGGTGGGAGTTGGTTTAGGTTCTCCGAGACCCTATCTGGATGAACAGGTGCTATTTCTGTAGGTGCAGTACTTCCCATGCCATAGTGTTGTGCAGCACAGCATGTCTTGTCATTGCCATTATGATTAATGACACAGCTATAGAATGCTCTGTGCTTGGCCTCATAATATGTGGCTGATTGGTTTCACAGTAGTTTTGTGTGGTTTTATATGGTGTATCTGCATCTTACTGAAGCTGACCAGGGATCACCTACACTCATGTATGTTCACTCTTGCAACAGTTACTACCTTCTGTGGTACAGTTTAAAGAATGGTGCCACCAGTTTGCCTACTTGTTTGTGTTGGGTTGACTACTGGTTCTGTTTCAATGGCACAATCACTGCACATATGTGACTGCTTAAGGTTCATTTGTGTAGGATACAGAATTTGCACATACATTGTCCATCTGCATGGGTGCCATGGCACTCATCACTCTGCTCTTAGGAAACATAACATTGGCATTGGAGACTAACAATGTGTAGCATACTGTTAGCCTTGTTTGTGTGACTACTGTGATTCAGGTCAGTGGGGTAGATGGAATCCAACATGCATTGAGTGCAGGTGTTGGTACATGAGGAGTCTTCCCAGTTCATAATGGAATAGTTGAGAGTAGCCATTATTATGGTTCTGTCTCAGACCTAATCTTCCCCATTACAGCACAATATGACAGTTGGGAAGTCCGCGGCCTGGTGGGTGATCTGCCTCAAGGTGCATTTTGAATTCCATTGTGGCACAAAGGTAGTTGCTCAGCATATTGCATCTGATGTTATGCAAGTGCAATTAGCGTGGGGATGTATATATCCTTCAAGAATATGGACACAGCTGCGGCCCATGTGTTCCAATAAAGGATAATGAGCAAAAGGTGAGATATGTGTTAAAACATGGTCATGCAGGTGTGCTCTCCGGAGTGTTGAAACATGTCTCAGCCACTGCACAGATATGTTCTCCATGTTAGGGGTTGACATATGTGTGTCTGTATAGTGTTTCTGACATGTATCATTGTGTAGCGAGACCTGCAGTTTACTGCTTGGCTGTCCCTGTAACAGCAGTGGACCCTCACCTGAACTGTGCATGATGAAGGCACTATAGGGGAAGCATGAGCCCTAGGCTGTATCTAGATTCTCAGGGGTGACATGTGCAGGCCCTGTCTGGCAAAGCATCATGGTCTGTCAACCATGTTATCCCAGGATGACAGATACTGGATACACTGCGACATGCACCACTACACTAGACAATTGTGGAATACAGTCATTTTGTCCCTGTACTGCAGTATCATTCTAGCCAATGGCAGAATGCTACCCAGGCCTTTGGACATACCTGCATGGGCTACAAAACCCGAGATTTCCTACATGTGTTTCTATACAGTCCAGGCTACTGCATCACATGTCCTGCACAACAACATGGAATATGCCAGAGCCATGTGTATAGTTCAAAAGGTGGTCTGAGTGTAAGAGTATGTGGCTAATCATGGCAGACAGGCAGCTGACAGTATGTATGCCCTCATATAGGTCGGTGTGTAACATAGTGCTAGGGTTTGCATTCACAAATGAGTACAGTTGGGCATGTTTCCAGTCATGTTCAGAGGTGTGGCACAATTATGCAAACTATGTCATGCAGTTTGTGTATTTTGGTGTCTGTCTCTTCCTACTTGGGGGGGGTGTCACTTGTTTGGCCAGATACTTAGACGCATCTGTGAATGTGTGTGATTTCCGGTAGTGTGTGTGGGTGTCCTTACTGTGTTCTGGTAAGGGTATGTTTTGGTTGTGTTGATAAGCTGCATGTGTTAACCTACACCTCATGACTGTCCAGTTTAGTCATGGCTGTAGACTGGGCTGCCCTCCAGCTTACCCTTGTAGCTGCATCCCAGACAATGTGTGGGGCATGGTGTTAGGTGGGTATGGCAGTGTAAATGGCATAGAGATTACATTCCCCCAAGGATGGCCACATACACAAAGCTGACATTAGGAAACAGCAGTAGCTGACTAGTGGACATGCCTGTATGAGCAGTCAGTACTACTTTATGCATTGCCTATGAAGATGTTTTAGACAATGATGCTCACATGTAAATATTTGTGTTATGGACGTGACAACACTGACTATTACAGAAACATTGTAGCTACCTTTAGCAGCAATCCCCCTCTGAGGAGCACATCACATCCTGTTAGTTGATTACAGATGATGCAGGTGTCTACAGGTCTGTTTACTTCTTTGGGTATATACTCACATATCCACCAGGACCATGAGCTCTGTTGGGCACAGATACCCACTCCCCAAACAGAGTCATGTATCAATAGGCTCTGATGCCACTATCAACATGATCAGGATATAATAAGATAGTGTGAGCCATCACCTATGATGCGGCTATTACACATGGGCAGTTGTCTCCTACATCTTACACTCCTACTGCAGATGTTACACTGATAAATATGATATGCAACCTTTTTCATTACCAGTGCTGTGCACTTCCTTACATACAGTATGTGCAGGTGGCTGTTAAGTTGGCAATGAGAGGTTGGGCTACACAAACATGGTAGTTCAACAAGTGTGTCTGTACTCTCAATACCCACTCTATGTAGGTGTGCAAATAGCCATTTGGCTCAGCCCTGTAACAAGGGTCACTACACATTTGCATAACATGTACACATGCACAGCTGTTATTGCTTGCAAACGATAGTAGAGAGGTGGATATTACATGTGTTATGTGCATGGATAGTTACCTGGCTCTTCCAATTATCTTTGCTATAATTCTGCTAACCAGTCAGATGGATACTAATGCTATGTATCCTTACACTGAGTATTGTAATTGCCAATAGACATAACTACTCTTTGCATAACATAACAGAACCGCTATGTAGAATAGAATACAGATCTGCCTAGAATACTGTACATTACAGTTATTGGCACAATATCCCACAATGCGCACCATATTTGCATGGTAAGCCCACCACTAACATGTTCATCTTACTTATACACCCATACATATGTTGACTGTTACAATATATCGACATATACTATCCCCTGTTATAGCACAATCCTGACACTGACAGTGACTGGAAGCAAATTGGTGGGTTCCAAGCCCATATCATCCCTTGTGGTGTTTGTGGAGTGTGCCATGTGACCTACAGCAGTACACACATAGAATACTACAAGCATTACTACTGCTCAACAATACATTGCTGCAAGATAGATAGTTCCACTATATGCATTGATTACAGTGTAATTCTTACAGTACAGATACTACATACACAGACATACTACATGTTATACATAGCGTCTTAGTAATCGGAGGTGTTATTAACTAGTGTAATACTCGTTTTCGGTTCATCTTTCAGTGTTTTGTACTGTCCTACAGGTGGATACAGATGGTATGAATGTGTGACAAGGCAACCTTTTATAGTTACACATCAGTAACATGTGCTATCCCGATGGCCAATTGGTGTTCCTAAGTAGCTAATTACATGCACATCAGCTGCGCTGCTACTACATTAGCCAACACCATGGCTACAGTGGAGTATAACTGAGTGCTCCACTTGGGCGTTGTCCTTTTGCCTTACTTGTGAGGAAGTCAGCTTGGAAGTTTTGTTTGGAATCTATTGCAACAGCTGTATGGAGACGAACAGTAATATACTGTGTGTAATGCCTAGAGGAGTTCGTTTAAATGTGAGTACTGCTTTTATATTTCTGAACATTGCTACTTGTGCAGGGTTTGTCTGTACCTAATAATTCTACATAAGTGTCAGTCTGGCCAGGTTATTTGACCAGCTCAAGGCTGCATAGCTATGCATATAACGTTAGGGGGGTTTTAACAGTGTACTTACCAGACATATTTAGTTTTTTGTTACTGTGTATCATACTGTGCTAATAATCAGTACTCGGTAAAACTTCCTGGTGTACGAACCTTTCAGTCCTCTGAAACGGGATTAATTCATACAAACACTATTACATCAGCAGCTGTAAAATTGTATAACGGCAACTATTTCACATAGGGCCATGTTAGTGTGTCCTTGTCCAGGTATGTTAAGGTTTCAGCAGATTTATTTATTTTATTTTATTTTACATTTGTTGACCGGGATAGTCCGACTGGATGCATGTCCATTTTCAGTGGAGGCCCGGGGAGAAAAGCTCCAAGGGTAAGCAGATACAGCATTACATAATACCAGCATTACATATTACAAACAGACTATTTACAGAGATTACATAAGTGATCAAGTTAAACAAGTTCCACAGGTTAGAGTTAATCCCGAGTGTAAATCAGGATTAAATTAAATTACACAGTAAACTGGTTAACAGATTTTTACACATTCTAGAGAGAGTTAGCCAGGCTTGATGCATTGACATAGTCAATTAAGTGACAAATGTTGTTTGAGTCTAGTTTTAAACTGACCTAAGGTGGAAAGTAATGTAATATCAGCTGGAAGAGAGTTCCAGGATCGATTTACAGAGTTTGCAAAGAGAGAGTCACCGGCTGTGTTATTAATTTTGCTAGTCTGAATTAGCAGTTTGTTAGAGGATCAAAGTGGTCTAGGATTGTTATAGGGGGTGGTAATATTTTTAAGTGCATGAGCATTGTCTGGATTACAGAGGAATTTATAGGCCATAATCAGTTGGTTATACTGGATTAGGCTGGGTAGTTCAAGCCACCCAAGCTGATTTAGATTGATGCAATGATGTGTCCTAAAAGGCAGCCCAGTGGCAAACCTGGCAATGTGGTTGTAGCAAATTGAGAGTTTAAGGACAGTCTTGTTTAAATTCGAGAGTAGAGGGGATGCATACAGAAGGGTTGAAAAAGGTGAGAACAAGCTATGGCAATTTTAGCTGGAGGGGTTAGGAAGGCTTTTGTTCTGTAAAGTGACCCTAGTTTTTTTATTGATGGTTTTGATAGTTTGGTTAACATGTAGGTCGAATTTTAGATTATTATCTATGATGACACTTAATAGTTTTGTAGAGGGGTCAGGGGAGATTATAGTGCCATCATTTGAATTTATGGTAAAGGTGAAAATGGTAGACCTACGTGTTGTTGAAAATAACAGCATTTTAGTTTTTTTGGGATTTAGGATCAGACGACATTCAGAAAGCCAGTTTTCTATTGCATTAAAGGTGGTCTGGGTACCTGACCATAACTCTATTGGAGATGTGGCCGAGCAAATCAGAGTAGAGACATCAGCATATTGGATACAGCTGACTTTTGAGATGACAGTATAAAGGTTGTTAATGAAGATGGAGAACAGCAAGTCTTCTATTGTATTAAAGGTGGTCTGGGTAGCTAACCATAACTCTACTGGAGATGTGGCTGAGCAAATCAGAGTAGAGTCATCAGCATATTGGATACAGCTGACTTTTGGGATGACAGTATAAAAGTCGTTAATGAAGATGGAGAACAGCAAGGGCCCTAGTATAGAGCCTTGTGGTACTCCAAGGGTGTTAGGTAGAAGGTTAGGGAGTTTGTTCTGCCAGAGGACAGCCTGCTGTTGACCATTCAGGTAGGATTGAAACCATTGAAGGGCTCTAGTATCTAAACAGAATGTTTGCAGGGTGTGGATTAAAAGTTGGTGATCAACCATATCGAATGCCTTGGAAAGATCCAAGAAGAGGGCTGAGGATATATAATTAATGTGATTATGGTTTGTGGTGTTGGTAAAGGCTAGGAGGGCTGAAGTAGTGCTGTGATGAAGATGGAAGCCATGCTGAGTGTCTGCCATAAGGTGATTCCGGATTAGGTGGTGCATAAGTTGTCTATGAATACATTTTTTCATAATCTTTGCAAGTGGAGAGAGTATAGCTATTGGCCTATAATTGGAGAATTCAGTAGAGCTGCCTCCTTTGTGAAGTGGGATTACATAGAATATTTTCCAGATGGTGGGAATTTTAGCTTCTACTATGGTTTGATTGATTAGTATTGAGCAGTAGCATCAGCTGATTTTTGTAGGTACTCGGCAGGGAGTTGATCAGCAGAAAGTGTAGTGGGTTTTAATTTTTTGATCAAGGTATGGATAAGTGAAGTGATAACTGGTTGGAAGCTGAATGCGAGTAGGTTTCTAGGAGTGCTACTTTCAGGACCAGGGGAGCTAGGAGGTAGTTGGCTAGCTAGGGCTTGAATTGTCTCAGTAAAGATTCGGTTAAAACTGTCAGAAACATCTTCAGGGGTTTTATCAATAGTAGCAGCAGGGATTGGGGTTGAAGTTTGTCCAGGATGTAGTAGATTATTTAAACCTGCCCAAAACTTCTGAGGGTTATTTTGATTTACTGTCTGTAAATTACAGTAGCATTGTTTTTTGTCTTGTAAAATGGATTTTTTAGTTTCGTTCCTGGATTGCCTGTATTTAATGTGATCTTGGGGGTCTTTAGAAGAATGCCATAAAGCCCATGCTTTGTTTCTAAGGGTAATTTTGAGTTTAGACTCTTTAGAAAGCCATGGTGCAGTTTTTGCCTTTGTTCTCTTTGAACAAACAGGTGTATGCAAATCAAGGAACTCAAGGACTTTGTTGTAAAAGTATGCTACTACTTCCTCTAAGGGGAGGCATTTTAGAATAGACCAATTACATGAGTTTAGTTCTTATTGGAATTTGGCAGGGTCAAAGTTTTTATTGTTTCTAACCTTTCTGAGTAAGGGTTGTTGGGAATTAATGACTTTGTGCTTAATTACATATGTGAGAAGGTGATCGCTTAGGCCATCAGGGAGGATACCAGAGGTGTACAGTTGGGGGAGACTATTTATGAGTACACAGTCAAGTATGCTTTCTTTTTGTTTGGGTTTACCTATCCGGATAGGGGTGGATATGATTTGTGTAAATGCATGCAGATTAATATGGGTGGTTGGAGATTCTGAGGAACAGGTGCCCCAGTCTATGTTAAAGTCTCTAAGTAGTATGTTTTTTTGGGGGAAGTGACATGATAGCCAGTGCAGGACATCTTCAAGTGTAGATATATTGTTACCTGGGGGAATGTACATACAGATGATATTAATGCATTTATTTTTATTAAGTTGCAATTTGGTCGCAAGAATCTATGAGTTATTAATCTGAGGTGGTTGTATTACATCTATGGTGACATTCAACTCAGATTTATAGAGTACAGCTACCCCACTCCCACTTCCTTGAAGCACAATCCAGCCTATGTATGTTGTACCCAGGTGGTAACACTTAATTGTCTGTAGTGTTAGGTTTTAACCAGGTTTCAGATAAACAGAGAATCTTATGAGAGTGGACATCCAGAAGTGCATGCAATTCATGTACCTTGTTATTAATGCTTCTAATATTGAGATGACAGGCTAGGAGAGAGTTAGTTGGCCTATTAATTGTAGGTTTGTAGCTTAGATTGCAAGTAGAGGGGGTATGTGTATCTGAAGTGGGTGGGCCAGGGTTGGGGTGAATATCACCACCAAGTACTAGGTTAAGTCTATACTTGGTGATGAACTTCAGGAATTTGTTTATTAGTTTGTGGTAGTGTTTGGATCTAGAGCTAATGTGCCTGGGGTTGAGATGTTGATAGACTGAGCAAGATGTTGGATAGGACCTGGTACTGTAAGTATGGTTGAAGGTGGGAGGATTTACATCTGGGGTGATGGTATGGCCTTTTGGGACCTGAAATCCCATGAGAAAATGGTATTCATACAAGGTAAGGAGGTATGGTGTGAACAAGAGGGGTAGTAAAGAGGAGTATATAATTATCTGTGATTCAGCTAGTGAGTTAAGGAACTGTTATACCTGGTGATGCAACACCAGAAGATAGAGTGGTGAGGTAAAGGTACTGGAAGTGGGATGGGAGAATGCCAGATGAAAGCGAATAGGTGCTATTAAAATGTAGGTAGAAGAATGGGGGTGGGAGGAATTATCCCAGATGAAAGCAGATAGGATCTAGAAAGTTAAATGCTGTACAGTATTTGCATAATTGGTTATGGTATGATAGTATGTATTGATGTAATTAGTTCGGTTGTGGGGTAGATGTTGGTGGGTGTACATAGCACATGCAGGTGTGTAGGAACCTCTTTTATACAATGTCTATATGTGTGTGGGTGTTCTTTCCCTATGTGAACACCTATAGCTTAGTGGACTAATACTATGGTAATTGCAGGCTGATTCATTAAGGCACTATTAAATACTTCCTGTATAGCATGCAGGTACTGTTAGTCCTTGAATCCTTTTGGCAATATATCAGAATGTAATAAAGATTTGCAAAATAAAAGCTGTCTGTGTAATTCTGTCATGGATATTTGCAGTCAATGCAGTTGTGTTGGTGACTGTGTCCACAGAGCATATTTGTAATAGTGTATTGGCATATACTCTTCATATGTTATGTTCATATTGTTTGTGGGGGGTGGAATGTGTGATTGTTACGGTCCATGTTATACTCTGATTTGACCACTTTGCATGCTGTCTACAGACATGTATGTATGTGTATGCATGTATGTATGTATATATATATATATATATATATATATATATATATATATATATATATATATATGTGTGTGTGTGTGTGTGTGTGTGTGTGTGTGTGTGTGTATATGTATATAGATGTATATGTATACATTACTGCATACATTTATCTGTACCTCCATAGATGTGTAGATGTCTTTAACCTATCTATCTATATATATATATATATATATATATATATATATATATATATATATATATATATATATATATATATATATATATATATATATATATATATATATCTCTCTCTCTATATATATATATATATATATATATATATATATATACATATCTATATTTATGAGCATGCACCTTTAAATGGGTACATAGCAGGTTGTCCTATTTCAACACATTCCTCCCTTTTGTGTTTTAACCTGTCTACATACACAACTGGGATAGGTACATCCCAGGTAGCTTAGTGTTAGGTTACTCTGAGGATGGAGTACATGGTTGTGGGTTCTACTCCTGGAAGGTATTATTATTTTACCTCTCAGAGTAGGCACTGGTAGGGAAATGTGAATAATGCACATTTACGCGGTTGTGAGCAGGTTTGCCCATGGTCTGCGTGACGT
This sequence comes from Protopterus annectens, assembly GCF_019279795.1. Taxonomy (NCBI): domain Eukaryota; kingdom Metazoa; phylum Chordata; order Ceratodontiformes; family Protopteridae; genus Protopterus; species Protopterus annectens. Next base: position 1,167,907,177 of record NC_056732.1, on the reverse strand, counting down.
TAAGCAAAGGTCAAACGTTTGAAGCGCTTCTCAGTTTACCATGTTGCAGCGCCGCTTACCGTCATGTAAACACATGGAAACCCGCTTACAACTGCTTAAGAGTGCTTTAATCCACCTGCATCCAAATGCTCTTATTCTGGCCCTTGAACCCGGGACCATGAATACCACAATCACTGACCTTACCACTAAGGCATCTGAGATATGCACAAATGTTTTGGTGTTTAGAATATACATTGTACTACAGACATTCCTCACTACTGAAAACAAATGTGACAATCAGTTTGTGTACATATGTCTGATACATGTTAATGTTCATATGTTTATGAAAGTAGGTGTTGCAATGGGATATGACAGGGTGTATTATGATAGAGTAAGGTTCTTGCTTTGTGTCCTTTTTATATTGTCCCCATACGCCATGTATGCCCTTCCAGTTCACTTACTGGACATCCGACCCAGGCCCTCCTTGATGCCTGATTGCATTACCCATCATTCCTCCCCCACCCCAATCTTCACATACACAATAACCACCCTTCTATGGTGAATTAGGTTAATATTAATTTTATAATACCAGAGCTGCATGTGTTTTGTGTACACTCCAATTCCTTTGGAGTGCTTCTGTGTCATGAAGTGTGTTCATAGATGCTTATATATATGGCTATTGATGTAACTGTATAATATATATATATATATATATATATATATATATATATATATATATATATATAAATGTGTGTGTGTGTGTAGACATCACTGACATATATATGTATATATTTTGTATTAGTTTGTAACAGCAATACATCTGTAGACTGGAATGTATTGGTTCACAAACTACAGTACATTACAATGTACTGAACATATGTACACAAAGCCGCTGTCCCATTTGTGATCATTACAGTGAAATGCATATGGTATAAGGTGTAGTCTCAGGACCATGAAACATATGTACACCTCGGATGACTTAGTGGTACGTCCCATGACTGTAGTGTGCATGGTCCAGGGTTTGACACCTGCGATGCTTTATGAATGTTTTTTACTGCAGAATAAGGCTCATTTAAGCAGTTGTAACCATGTTCAAAAGTGTTTGTGTGACATTATATTAGCAGTTAAACACAGTTAAACGTTGTAACGTATAACTTGTGCGCGCAAACACGGCCACATCCGCTAACTACTCCAGATATATACCTGTCAGTGATGTAACATCTCACTATGTGCTGACATGACATTACATTCTCTGTTGACTGTACTCTTCTGCACACATGGGTTTATATGGGTGATTCGAATGTTTGTTATACAGATAATTACTACCTATATATGCAAGCTATGGTTAAGGTATACTTTTGCACATGATAAACATCCCTGCCATTATCGGGATTGTAACCTCAAATGCACAGATACTATGCAGATGCTGTAACCATTACACTTTTGATATTAACGTTGCTTCTGCCTATTTCCTATTTAGATGATTTCTATGTTTAAGCTAGGCTAAGCAAAGGGCGGGAGCCCCCAGACTTACTGAGCTTCACTTACTCTTGACATAACAACATATAACAAATGTACTGTGAAACAATACATTACATTCCTACCTACATTAGGCATAGCTCTTCACTGACACACTTCAAGGAAACCTTGTTGTGTGAATGGGTAACAGACTATACACCCCTGGGATCATGTGTCCCAGAACCATACAGCTAGGGGGTGAGGGAGCCTGTTCAGTTTGATAGCTGCAAGACCTGTTGGGGGAATTGAATGGTGCTGAACTGCCACATTAACATGCCCTCTTTAGAGCACTAAGTACCCCTATTGCCACAACCACAGTCTTCAACAGCTTCCAGCAACTCTGCCTGAAATTGCTTCATTGGCTATGCTTGACAGAGGCTCAGTTACTTCTTCAATGGTGTGGGGAAGGCCAACACACTATTGCTATGCTTCTAATTCCCCTAGGACAGATAGACAGTAGGCTATATGTGAACCTCTAATGTGCAGGCTATCACAGCCATAATATCTGAATAAACAGACCTTCAGATCAGAATATACAGTGTGAACTCACCATGTAGTCAGGAAACAGTTGAGTACAGCAAGAACATACAGAACACTGATACTTAGTCACTCCAAAAGCCTATCTTGGAAGGTAGAAGACTTGTATAAGTTTAAGGCTTTCTATTGCTTACCACTAGGTCACCTACAGGGGAGATGAAAAACAAGCACAGATGGGGAACATGCATGCAATGATACCATACTGGCCTATGTGTCAGCCTTACACTTTGGAATACTGGCCAAGGCTATTGGCACCCCCATGGTGCCTTATTTAAGAGTCTTGAAGGTGAATACCAGCTCCATAAACAGCACAATAGCAGATTCAATGAGGTTTATGCTACTCAACACCAGGGGTTGTGATCACAACATGCATGCACTCACAGCACTCCTTAGGATGGACAACATCAACAAATGTGCATTAACTGAAATCTGTCTTAAGGCTCCTGAGAGCACACCAGCACTACCAGACAACAACCCATACCAAACATTTCAGCCACAGAACATGGACTGACAGACATGCAGGGTCTGTATCCATATTCATCAGGGATACATACACCTCCAGGTTAGTGGGGCAGCATGATACCTCTGTGATCATCCACATGCAGCTAACATCAGCCACAACTGCAATGTGGAATGTGGCCTGCTATGGATCACCCTCCATGACCCAGCACCTCCGCTCCACCTACCTGGAGACAGTGGAGAACATGACAGTCCTTATGCACACCCTGGCATTGGTCGATGTCAACTACCATGCCATTAACTGGGAAACGTACTCTGGTACTCACTTCCAGGACCAGCTCTTCCTGGAATGTATCACCACAAATGTCCTGTATCAGGTGGTAACCTCCTTAACATGGGGTGGAAACTACTAGATGTGGTCATCACCAACATGGGCAACAGGTGCACCACAGTGGAGGTTAACCGGTCACTGGTTAGATCTGACCATGAACTATTCACTGTTTCCACACCCTAGCATCTTCCCCACCCACAGATACCACAGTGTATACCTTTCCTACAGCTACATTTACACTACTAGTGACAGGGGTGGGGGGTTTTACAGCCCCCACGCTAAGGGGAAACACTGCTCAAGATACAGAGAGATTTACAAATGCAGTCTATAAGCACCTACATGGATGTATGGATAGTGCCATCACTGGTAAACTAAGACTCACTCCTCCTAGACAAGGACACTGGTCTGGTGGACCTCTGCAATAAACAGGCTATACTACAGATGTAGGACAGTGTTCCAGACACACATCAAATCCCACAAAGGGCAGACATCCGTGACCCCTATTAGTATGTTATGTAGGTCCCTCATGACATCAGCAGGAGAATACACAAGGATTCGAAAGATAACCACAAAGCCTTCTTTGGCTATGTCAAGGATCTATGTGGTGACACACAGATTTGCACTTTGCCAGTGAAATATAGCACAAAATATGCTGACCCTACTGATATCACCAACATCCTTGCAGATACATTTGGTGCATACTTCACCCCCTAAAGAGCCCACAACACTACCCAAAAGGTACAGTATCCCAACCATCAGAGACACACAGGTGGAAATGGCCCTCTCTAACAGCAGAACACAGCATCAATGGAGGCAGATGTTGAACCAGACTGCATCTTGCAAACTGTACAAGACAACCTGCCCCCCACCTAATTAAGCATTCCTACCTCAGCCTCTCCAAAGGCTACATGCCCATACAATGGTGCGTGGCAATGGTTATTCCACTCCATCACAGAGAAATCACAACTGACCATGGTAACTACCACCCCATAAGCCTGACTAGCCTGGTTTGCAATGGTATGGTTCGCATCCTCATGGCACTCATTAACAATGACATTGGTAACCTTCAAACACGTGACCCAACCCAGGTCAGCTTGGTTGAGTGCAGTTCATGCCTACTGAACCTGTTTGCGTCTTACATACAGTCACCAAGATGTTAGATGACAGGGGAGGTGGTTCACACATACTACCTGGACCTCACAAAGGCTTTTAACACCATGCCCCACTCAGCTATTATTGATAAACACACCAGCTTGTACATTCACCCATATATCACAGGTTGGGTTGCCAATGGGCTTACACACAGAACCCACATGGTACGACTAGAGGTCTCCAGGTCCAACTCTTGAACAGTCACAACTGGTGTCCCACAGGACTCAGTCCTGGGAGCCCTACTGTTTGGCATATACATCTCAGATGTACAGGCGAACACAGGTGGACTACGGCAGACCATGTTTGGCAATTACTGCAATCTGGGAGCCATGACTGATAGTCGAGCTGACACGGACATCCCTCAAGGGGCCTCACAGAGAACGTCACAGGGTGCCAACGACATGGCCTCCAGCCAATTGCCACTAACTGCATGGTCATTCCATTGTGGAATTGGCACCCACATATTAACACATGGGTGGCAGCCACTTTAATACAGACGAGCTAATGGGGTATCTGGGGACTAAGGTAGATAGTGATCTCCACTGTGACAATCATATCACCACAGTAGTTAGGACATCCTTCTATGTAGGCCATCTGACTACTAAAGGATTCCCATCTAGACATACTGGGGTTATAGTACCCCTTTACTCATAACTCATCAGTCCCATCATAGGGTATAATAACCCATGTGGGATGTACCTCAGAGGACACATTCAACAACTGGGGGCTCCACGAATGTACCTCACCAAGGGGAATACTGGCCTCCAACATATGGCCTATGCAGCCGGACTGAATAAACTCCTGCTTTACTCTGTGGCCTCTCGTTTACCCAGAGATGATCTCCACTGACCAACACAGCCATGTTGAACTCAGGCTTGATGGATATGCTCCACCTATGCAAATCCATGTCACAGTGAGCCACACACTGTAATGAGCTGACCTTGCCACAACAATAACCGGGAGATGCTGGAGGGACAGCTTCCTGTCACAGACACTCCCCATACTTTGGAACAACATCCCTAACTACATTATACAGAGCCCCGCACTAACACTCTGCAAGAGAATCATTGAAGGGTGGATGGGGAACAGTAGATGCACCCCAGGGATTCTGCCATTGGCTCTGCTCCACAGAGGGACAGTTAATGAATCAATGGGGTTGCAAAAGCTGACACATTTTGGCTGGCCTTATGAATGGCCTCTGCCAGTTGGCCAAGTACCTAACTATGAATTTTTACATACAGTATCTGCATATGCTGATAGCTTAATTTACTGTTCAGGTGTTGACTTACCTTGTGACAATAGCTGTTATGTGTGCAATAGTTGCGGGCTGCCTATGTTGGATGCACACAGTAGACTGGCTATACATGACAATTTACAGGTAGTCTTGTGTGCGTGCCATCCATTTTTACTATGTGTGCAGGTGGAGAAAGGTGCCAGTCCCTAGGTGTATACACTGTCAGTGTGTGTGCTATATGTTCCCTCTTTGCCAAGGCGTGGGCACACTGGGAAAACTTCCATCTGCCTACTGGGGCTGGCTCAGGGTGTTCATGGTCTGAGTACCTCTGTGCATGTGGGGCCCTTGGCAATGGTGGTGGGCTGTGAGGGCCTTCATCATTCTGCCCCTGCTGCAGCTGTTTCCGCAGGACTATATTGTGTAGCATGGCACACACTATGAAGATGTGGGCACACATGCCTGGAGAGTACTGCAAGGCTTCACCAGATGTGTCCAAACAACAAAACCGTGATTTTAGCATCCCAAACACATGCTCTATGATGACTCTGGTTTGTGCGTGTCTCTCCTTAAGGCATTCCTGCATGGGTGTGTGTGCATTTCTGATGGGAGTCATCATCCATGGTTCCAGTGCATAGCCAGCATCCCCCACCAGGTGGCCATTTTGGATGTTCCCCCAGGCAAATAACTGATACAGCTGTGAGGCATGCCAGATGTGGGAGTCGTGATAGCTTCCAGGGCTGCCAGCACACACATCCATGATAATGCCCTGGGCATTGCACACAACCTGGCAGTTGATGGAGGGGGTATCCCTTGCAGTTTATGCAGCACCTTCCCGGCTCACCGGGTGGTGACTTGATGTGTATGTGCATGCAGTCTATTGCATCCAGTACCTCCTGGTATTCTGCCACATGGTGGAAGAGACGCATATTGCTGGCCAACTCCTCCTGCATTCGGGGGAAGTATATGTGCTCATTGGCATGTTGTAACATGGCATCCAGGAACTGGTGTAGTACCCTGGATGCTGATGCCTGTGAGATACCCATGATATCCCCAGTCTGTCTTTGAAAAGTACCTGTAGCTAGTATTCTAAGGCTTACACATACCTTCGTATCCACTGGCATGGGTTCCCCTCTGTTTGTTCTGGCTCTGAGGCATGGCCAGCACAGCTCCACAAGATGCTGTAGGGTGTCCCTGTCCACCCTGTAACACTTTACTATCTCCAGATCATGTAGCCCCTGGTAGGTTAGTCTGGGTCTGAACACTCTCCTCCTCCTTTGGTGCCTGTGGTGGTCATGTGTATCATCCTCCACACCACCTTCAGTCTCAAACACATGCTGGTGGATCAAAGCTATGGCAGCCCCTAACATGTACATAATAAAAGTTCCCCATCTGTATACACCACTGGTGCAGAGTGTATGGGAATACACAAATGTGTGTGAGGCGCTTTCACACTTTATAGTATTGTGCTATGGATGCTGCTGATGTAAGTGGGTGTGTATGAACTATTCCAGCTGCTGTGTGTCTTAATTATGGGTTTTGCAATGAGTATTGCAAGTGTGGGGCCTTTACTGTGGAGAGCTACTTGCCTGCCTTGATTACCCTTTAATTCACTTTTAGACCAGAATCCCCTCCCATTATCAGGCATGCATCCATCTGCCGTCTTTCTTGTTCTGCACTTTCCCTATCCAGTCATGGTGAAATGTGCCTTGTAGCTGATATACTGCATATTGCCTTTGTTCTGCTTTGACACTTTGCTGTTTTCTTTGCAGTACAGCTCCTACCCTTCCCTGTCCTGCAGGTAGCTGCTTGCAGCCTTGTTAGCTGTTGTCAATGGCCTACTGTAGGCTCCAAGGTGTTAATTAGTCATTTGTACTCCAATTTCACTGCTGCAGCATTTCCTTATTTCTTTCCTATATCCTTCCTGTTTCTGCTGCAGCACGCAACGCTCATACCCATTTACTGGGTTTATGCGTGTTTTCATCTCCGTTCACATGCATACTCGGTTGCCTTGTGAAATCTCAGCTAAGCATAGCTAAGAGCTATTCGACACACCCCTATCCTGCAGCTTTGCCTAGCTAGGGGCAGACCGCTTTAGCAATGCTCAAATGTGCTTACAGCAATGGCGACATACCCATCTCTTGATGTCATCTTTATCTCAAGGGCTCACCTCGGTGTTACAATGCTACACTGTGAGGTGCATCCTTACACCAGTGGGGAGTTTGTGATTCACTATTTTCTCATTGGCATGGCACTGCCTACTAATTCCTAGCTACTGTGCATAACACTGTCACTGCCCCTTAGCAACCCTTGCACCATGAGTATGGTGTGGCATGCCTGCCATTGACTATTATGGGGAAATCGTGATATGTGTTTCACTGCGGTTTTATTCTATATTTTTATATATTCCTTGTGATCCCCTTTGTGCACTGCTGCCCTGCGCTTCCACATCACGATAATGAGACTATATATATTAAATGTTAATTTTATATTTTGTACATTTTTTTTATGCCAAGGGCTATATATTTAGCCATTGGCATATATTAACATTATAATACATGTGTTTGGTCAGCTATCATGGCTCCGATTTTATGTTTGCAAAAATGTAAACCATTTTCTATGGTTTACATTTCTGCATGCTTACACTATACCTGCACCACTTCCTGAATCGCTACATACCTTCATTTGCATGCTGCGCTGCTGCACATGGGGGAATTAGTGCACATGGCTCAGGAGTTGTGCTGGCGTAGCGTATGCAGGTAGTGCACGTGGAAACAGCTCCTACCTGAATCACTCAGCGGCCATATTTGGTGTTAGAACGCTGACGCTATGCATGAACCTGGAGCAAGCTTCATGAATCCTGGGGATTATGTATTAGTATGCAGTATAACATAACTAAACCTACTAAAACTCGTATGCTAAATTATTACATTGACTCATTTAGGAAAATTATTAATGCAAATATAGATTTAAAAAATCTGGTTTGATCTTTTAACACCATTTATAGTCACAAAGAACTTTCCACATACAATATAGAGAGATTATTAATTCTTGGGAACAGAAAGGATTTGTTTGTTGGCTTCAATGTATCAAAGAACTAAAAGTTTTAGATATGCAAGTAAAAACAACCTACAAAATTCCACAACATGTCTGGCTAACTTTACAGAGTATCCTGTCATATTTGTATGATTTAAGTAGAATAATTAACAATTCTTCATTTAAAGAAATACCTACATTTATGAAATACACATATGAAATCATATATAATGACTTTGACATGGGAAACAGTATTTCAAAATTTTACAAAATATTGATAAACTGTAAAATAACACCCAAAACCTCATATTGGAAATATATAACAAAATGACACTCAATACAGTTAACTGAAAATATTAAAACAAATATCTTATTATTGATAAAATATACATCCTTTACACAATGCTATAAAGTTTTTAATTGGAAATGCTTGCGCAGAGCATTCTGAACCCCAGATAAAATCAGTAAAATTAGTTATTCCATAAAAGGAATATGTTGGAGATGTGAGCAGGTACATAATGCAGATTGAAACCACATTTTCTTTGATTGTGTTAAAATTAAGCCATTTTGGGATGGTACTAATAACTTTTTACAAGCTTTATTTAATTAATCATTTTATTTAACTAAAGCTCTTGTATTATTAAATGTGAGAGAAGGTCCTCATTTGAAAAGGTCAAACATGTATCTAGTATGGACTATACTTGCAATTTCAAGGAAGCGTATAACAAGAAGATGGAATACAAACACAATACCAACTTTGGAGACTTCTACAGCCTATTGAAGACCACAGCATTATTGGAAAATAAAATTAAATAATTAAGAATTTATCCAAAGCCTTTTATCAACAGCCCTTGGGGAAAAGTCTTATTGATTGACACTATACAATAATTGATCAGACACTCTGATAATGGATTGGTGTTAGAAAAATATGTATTAATGTATATGTTTAGTGCTTATTAAGAAATAAGAAAGATATAATGCATTTTATTCTATTAATGTTATGACAAGAAAAATGAATTCACATGAAACTGCAAAAAGCTTTTGGAAACTGCAGTGTGCCTTTTGCAAGTTGGCTTCTGACCCCAGCAGCTGCTAGCTCAGCAAGAATTAATGTTTATGCTTCTCACAGGTGATTATCTGCTGGGTCAGGAAATTAAATGTGTGAAATAATGAGAATCTTCTGCTCTTTTCCTGCTTCAGCAATCAACCTTGAATATGTTGCTAGATAACGCACTGGCTGCAAGGAAGAAGTGATAACATGTAACAAGAGAAATGTATTGAGAACTGTATCTACTATTATGTTCGAATTAATTTAGAACCTTGAGTGGAAACTTTTGTAAAAGGGTATTGTAACTAACCAGGTGGCTAGCAAGGCCACATTGTTTACCAGAAAAACTTTTTAAGCAAAATGTAGTATCAGCATTTTAGATGAATAGAATATTGTAAGCTAAAGTGATGTAAAACCCCTTGTGACTGACTACGCCAGCCTGGTGGGTTAATACTAGTAAGAAATACTATAAAAGTTGTGTTCTTCCTGTTTCATTCAGACAAAATTCTGTACTTGTATGTTTTTTGCTTCCTGAACCTCCTGTGTATTGATCTTTTTATTACAGTATTTTTCATTTAACAGATTGGTCCTTTGCATACCAGAATCCCTCAGAAGCTGTGGATCAGAGCGTAGCGGTGGTCGAAGTCTGCATGCAGGAGAAGATACCGAAATGGTTCTTCTTGAGTGAAAAGACCTCGGACTGAATTGTCGTTTAAAGAGGCTGGCCACTTTCTGATCTGTGGCTGAAGAGCGGATCTCCACTTCGAACCATCACTGCTCAATACCAGAGGCTCAGGTAGGGAGACTGTTTGCCTTTTTTCTGTTTTAGATCAGGGACTAGGTTACAGTAAATATTGTTTTTTTTGTCAGATTTGTCATACAGATCAGGGACAAGAAAAAATTACAGTTTATTTGGTCATAGATCAGGGTAACAGAATAAGGTAGGCAGTTAGTCTAGATAAACTGTGAAAGGAACTGAAGTTGTGGTACCACGTGGTAAAAGGGTTACGTAACATTCATTAACATGGGAAATCAGTGCACTAAAACATTGCGAGACCCACCCCTAACCGAAGACGCAAAATATATGCAACTGCAACGTGCAGATAATGTTAGATATTATGCAAAATGGGTTAACAAATATGAATTTGATGGGAAATTAGACAAATCTTCGCTTGTTAAACTTCTTAAACAGCTTAAAAGTGATACAAAAGGTCAGGCAAGAAAACAACGACAATTAGGCATTCCTCAGGCACACAGGTGGATTGAGGAAGCAAACCGTAGGGAACAAAAGAGTAATAATTCAAAGGCATTGTTTTTAGACAAAGAAAATAATAATATAGTAGTAGCAATGGCTCCTCCCCCCCACTCCCTTTTTCAGGATATGAAGTGGGTGGACAAGCTGGTCCACCTCCGCTGTATCCTGATGTCTCAGTGAAACCGAAATTGTTTGTTAGAGATCCCATTGAAACTAGGTCCCGAACACGTAAAACACAGGGGGACATAGAATCGTATCAAATAGATAGAAATTTACAAGCTGAGAGTGAGGAAGAAATATGTCCACTTATAGAGGTACCAAATCCCAACCCTCTTGGTATATAGGCCGTGGACACCGGAGGATATCCGGAAGGCTACTGAGGGAATTCCCAATCCAAAAGTTAATTTTACAAAATTCCTAGAAGATTTACAAGGCATGAGGTTAAGTTACCACTTAAATGGGGAAGAAGTAGAAAAAGTAGTTAGACAAATTGTAGGTCCAGATTGGCACATGATTAGTGGCACCTGGAATCCTCGTAATGCAGAATTTAAGCCACTCCCACATAGTGACGCAGAACTTGACAATAGAATGAAAGGCCTTACAGACCGAATCTCTGAGAAATGGAAACCTAGAGCAGACTGGACTTGTATTAATCAATGCATACAGCAAGAAAATGAAACAGTAGATGGGCACTTTACCATTCCTACATATCCATTCCATAATATTTGTATGGATTTTATAGAACTAGAACTGAACAAAACAAAAGTACTGCCTTGGCATTGGCATTGTTCTTTCTAGATGGGTGGAAGCTTTTCCGACCGACGAAGAACTGGATGCAACAACAGTGGCCCCCTCATCTGCGCTAAATTATTTATTCTAGAGGTGGCATACCGAAAGAATTTAAAGTGAATAGCTGGTACACATACATCCTCAAAAAATGCAACACAGTTGGGATTGGGATTTGGATTTCCTTTATTCATTTTGCTTATCAGAACTGATCTGCAGACTGGTGGAGAGGCACAGGACTCAAGAACAAAACAAGATTAGAAAATTAGTCAAGTCAGAAGAAAAGAACTGGAAACACTGTCACACTGGGTGCACTGCTGAGGAACGTTCGGTTAGAAAATGTGAAGGGTTTTTGAAATGGCGTGTGGTGTTTGGGAGATTGTACCCTCAGTGGAAAGCTCTCATGCTCAGTGACCTGAGGACCAGGGAGGCTATAGGTTCACTAGCTAGAACTATGAGGAAATACAAACAAACAACAAATCTCTTTTCTTTTAACTCTTTTTCAGATAAAGCAGAGATCAGACCACGCTTCATTTCCCAGCCCGGGTCCTGGATCTTGGAATAAGGTAACAAAGAGGAACAATTCAAGCCAAAAGTGGACCGGAAGGACCTACTGCTGTTTTTTCCATTTTTCATTTCTCAACCACACAAAACTGACTGGCGATGATGATGCACATCCATATGACTGCAAACTTTAATACATACCTAGCAATTACGCAAAGTATGCTGAGACTATGAAAACACTCTAAACTGCTGGGTTTCCAGCTATACCAACAGCATATATGGAGGAACTACTGTCCACTGTTCCTTTAGGGGTCAATGAGACTTGGGAGAATTTGCTTTTTGACACAGAAACTGTGAGATCACAGGATAAAATAGCATTGTATTTACCTGTTACACAAAAAGGGATTGTGTGTTTTTTCAAGAATGATACTCTCCAGGTGGGCTGGAGTAACTGTAACATAACAATATCTTATAAATGTTATATTAAGACTATAACTGGGGGTACTGTTTGCAATACTAACTATGGTTCAAACTTGAACTCAATGAAAACAACGTTGAATGAAATACAAAAAAATCCTGTTTTGATTAAACAATTGTCAATCATAGATAAGAAAATGTTTTATGCAGGGTTGGTGCGTATTAGCACTAAAGTTGAAAACTATTATTTTATGTGTGGGAAAAAGGCATACAAATGGCTACCTGAGAACTGGTCCGGCAGTTGTTTTTTGGGCTACCTGGTTCCGGCCATATGACACACTGCGGAATTACCTCAGGGTAAAATATGGAACGTGAGAGATGTTTCCAAAAAAAACAAAGATCCAATCGAGAAACCTGTGAATCCAGTAGGGCAAGTTGAAGCAGGTTGGAAAGACCATAATTCCGTGAAGGACAAAGACAAATTGATTCATATGGACTTGAGTGACAGTGTTATATCTTGGGCAGGTATACTCTCAGCGTATGGTGCAGTCAAATCGATTTGGGAGCTGAGAAAACTGTCAAAACTTCTCGAAGTAATGAGTAATACAACTTTTTCTGCTGTTGAATTAGTGACTGATGAACTGAATGCCATGAGAACTGTTGTGTTGCAAAATCGGATGGCTCTTGACTTCACCCTAGCGGCGAGAGGTGGTACATGCGTGCTTATCAAAGAAGAATGCTGTGCATATATTCCAGATAATAAGCATGAAATTAATAACCATCTGGAGGTGACTCAGCAGGTGTCAGCAATGACCAAACCAGGCCCAAACCCTCTGATGTATTTTTTCCAGAATCTGTTTGGGGGATGGGGTTCCATCCTAATGAATATTCTGATTGCTATTGTGTGGGTTTCCTCCTATTAGGAGCATATGTTTGTTGTGGAATCCCCTGCATGAAAAGATTAATTAAAGATTTTATAGATATGTCTGTCTCTGAAACCTTGTATCAAGATATTGAACTTGAGGAATTGGTTCCAAATGAAATTCTCCTTGAAGTCTAAACTGAATGACTCTCTTAACTGCAAATCCTAAGTGGAAGAGGTTAGGAGAAGAAATACGACTCTTTTCACTTCTGAGAATAGAATAAAAAGTATTAACAGGGGGGAAATGTTAGAAAAATATGTATTAATGTATATGTTTAGTTCTTATTAAGAAATAAGAAAGATATAATATATTTTATGCTATTAATGTTATGACAAGAAAAATGAATTCATATGAAATTGCAGAAGCTTTTGGAAACTGCAGTGTGCCTTTTGCAAGTTGGCCTCTGACCCCAGCAGCTGCTAGCTCAGCAAGAATTAATGTTTATGCTTCTCACAGGTGATTATCTGCTGGGTCAGGAAATAAAATGTGTGAAATAATGAGAATCTTCTGCTCTTTTCCTGCTTGAGCAATCAACCTTGTATATGTTGCTAGATAACGCACCGGCTGCAAGGAAGAAGTGATAACATGTAACGAGAGAAATGTATTGAGAACTGTATCTACTATTATGTTCGAATTAATTTAGAACCTTGAGTGGAAACGTTTGTAAAAGGGTATTGTAACTAACCAGGTGGCTAGCAAGGCCACGTTGTTTACCAGAAAAACTTTTTAAGCAAAATGTAGTATCAGCATTTTAGATGAATAGAATATTGTAAGCTAAAGTGATGTAAACCCCCTTGTGACTGACTATGTCAGCCTGGTGGGTTAATACTAGTAAGAAATACTATAAAAGTTGTGTTCTTCCTGTTTCATTCAGACAAAATTCTGTACTTGTATGTTTTTTGCCTCCTGGTGTACACTAGTAAAGAACCTGAACCTGAACCTCCTGTGTATTGATCTTTTTATTACAGTATTTTTCATTTAACAATTGGACATACTTATAAAATAACTGTATACATTAAGATCTATTATAGTGTCAGGCTAATGTAAATAGTGCACATAGTTATTTAAGATGTTATGTATAAATACTATGGAATTTATTAAATTGTATTTGAAAAATAAAAAAAAAAATGAGAAAAAAATAATATATATCAATGAATCATATAGATGTCAAAATTTGCTCACTGTTCCTTCTCATAGAACCACCATTTTCATATCCTCACATGTAGTAATGCTAGATATTGACAAAATATTTTACCTTTTATCATTCAATAGACAGATCTAGCAATGACAGACCCTTTAACAGCCAACAATTTAAAGTTTTCTTTGAGCTACAAGGCACTGCTTATAGAAAATAAGGGAGTTCATTTTGGCTTCAAACAAATGGATTGGTGGAATTTGTGTGGCAGAATCATAAAACAAGAAACAGCACTGTCATATTTAAGAGTAACCAAATATCCCTTTTGTAGTACAAGTCTATACATTATATAACCTTTAACATTTATTTTAGCCTTACTTTAGACCATCTTTGAAAACCTTTTTTTAAAATTCGTTTTGTATAAAATAATTTTTATGTTCACTTCTGATCACTTCATCATGAGTGTATATTTGTCATTTATAAAAGGGTACTCAACTGATTGTCTAAATAAAATGCTTGTTAATAAATACACAGGTATATACTAGGCTAATGACCACTAGGTTCATTATAAGCCTAACTTTGCAATCCAACCTAATTGTCTCCACATGGACCTTGTGTGTCTATTTGGATAGCTAAGGGTTTAGTGGAGAGGATGGTAGTATGATAGTCAAAGAATATTTTACTCTGTCCATCAGAGACATGGGGGCTAGATCGTGGGTGAATTTATGGTTTCCATCCAATGGTCACAGTTACATTTGAATAGGGTAAGGGATTAACTCTGCTTCACATGTATGGGGTGCCTAGTCCATAGCACAGGGATCCTTTCAGACACATATTGGACTCACTAGCATGTCCTGTTTATGTTGCAGGCAAAGTATAAATCCTTGGATCTAGTGTTTCTCTTGCTGCTCATATTGTGGATGTTCAAAAGATCCATCAGGAATGGATCTGAGAATGCCTTGTATGCCAGGAATAAATTGCCTAGCAGTACCTTGTGGGAGACTAAGTATAGAGATAGGGCCTTGAGGAGATTTGTGTAGGACAATGTGTTAATACCCATGATTTTCCTGGTGAGAAACTTCTGTGGATATTCCAGTTGTTGCAAAGGCCTGGAGATGTACATGCTGAAGGGGGTGTTTTACTCCATGATGTCTCTGGTCAGGTAAAGTGGTACTATTATTTCCATGGAAATGGGTGCCATACCCCGACTTATAAATTTGGTGACATCAAAATATTTTCTTACTGTCTTGGCTACATATTGGTTAAATCCCACATTGCTGTCTCCCTATGTTACCAGATCCCTAACTACTGGATCAACACTTGGTGGAGCTGGTCTCACCAATCCTGACTTCTTAGGTCCTATCTGTGAGCCTGCTGGTAATAGGGGTTTATGCCTAGTTTTGTGAGTTTGTCAGCAATACCTGATTGGGATATTGTAGCAAACCCCTTAACCAAGTCAAGATAGGCAAGTATGCACCATTTTCCCATCATCCATTACTTTGGTGACTCTCTCAAAGAAGTTTACCAGAGTAAGTAGGCAAGACCTTCCCTTGACAAAACAAAACTGGGATTTTCCACTGTCTGTAGTTTGCCAGTGTCTGTTTTGATCATTTCCATGATAATTAATTCCATGGATTTCCATACAAGATTTGTCAGACTGATGGGTTTCTAATTTCTGAGGTTGGTTGATGGACCACCTTTGTGAAGAGGGATGACCATTGCAGTCCTTCATTTCTTTGGTGTCCTAAATGTTTTGAGGGTGTAGCTGAACAGTGTTACAAGTATTCCTGATACATCATGTTTTAAACTATGTAGTGAGCAACCTGAATTACTGTCAGAGCCTAATGAGGCAGTGTTTTTAGCCTAGGTGAGACCTACCAGGACCTGCTCCCTACTGATAGCTGGGGGAAGGAGATATATAGGTTCATAGGTTCATAGGTTCATACTAGGCTATCTGCCCAAGGGCATTTATAAGCCTAGCCCATAGTTATGTGGCTTTCGCCACCCCTTTAGTTTGAATAAAAACTATGCCTATCATTTTTCTGTGCCTCTGTCAAGCAGTGACACTGAAGTAATCCCTGGGGTATATCTGCGATCTCCCATCCATTGGTCAAGATTCCTCTTGAACAAGGCCAGCGAGGTGCTCTGCCTCACATGTACCGGGATTTTGTTCCACAGCATAGGGAGTCTCTGGGTGATGAATCTGTCCCTCCAGCACGTTCTATTTATAACCATGTCAAGGTTTAAGTCTCCCACCCTTGTGGTTCTGAGGGATCTAGATTTTTTGAGGTGAAGCATATTCATCAAATCTGGGTTTGACATGGCCTTATATGTCAGGCACAGGTCACCTCTGAGCAAGCGGTATGAGACTGAATAAAGCTGGAGTTCTTTCAGTCGGGCAGCATAAGACATATTTTTGAGACCCTTTATCCTTTTGGTGAGGAACTTTTGGGGCCTTTCAAGCTGCATCAGGTGTCTGGTCAGATACATTCGAACGGGCATTGTACTCAATCATAGGTCTAATGAGTGATGAGTACAGGGAACGATGACCTCCCTTGATCTAGATGTGAATCCCTTCATGATCAGGTGGGCGATATAGAAGGTTTTCCTAACTACTTTAGCAACATGAGTGTCAAACAAAAGACTACTGTCAACTTGGGTCCCCAGATCCCTGATGACTTTTCTGTGCTCAGTGGATTGTCACCTATATGGTAGCTAGGGGTAACCTTGTTTTTCCCAAGGTATGACTATGCATTTTTGGCGCTTAACTTCAGGCCATGGCTCTGGCACCAGTTATCCATTTCTGTGAGGCCCTTCTGGAGGATATCTGTGTCAGATGTGTTTTCGACTATGGCGCCCAGTTTGCAGTCATCTGCAAACTTTGTCAGCCATAACCCTCCTGTGTTTGCTTGTACTTCAGAAAAGTAGATGCCGAACAAGAGTGGACCCAGGACTGAGCCCTGTGGGACACCACTTGTGACAGGCTTTGAGTCTGACATGGCTCCAGCAACTCTGACCCTGTGGGTTCTGTCGCTAGCCAGTTTGCAACCCATCTTGTGATGTATGGGTTTACATTCAAGCTGATGAGTTTTGATGATACCTGAGTGGGGTATTGTGTGAAGGCCTTTGCCAGGTCGAGGTAGGCTGTATGGACTGCCTTTCCTCATCAATGGCCTTGGTGACTGTCTCGAAAAAGTCAACCAAGTTTAAGAGGCAGGATCTGCCTTTGACAAAGCCAAACTGGGTTGGATCCAAAGTCTGCAAGTTCCCTATGTCTTTATTTATGAGTTCCATTATGATCCTCTCCATGGCTTTGCAGATAAGGCTTGTCAAGCTAATGGGGCGGTAATTTCCAGGGTCTGTGGAGGCACCGCCCTTATGAAGTGGGACCACAGTCGCCGCCACTCCTTGGCGTATCCTGAGGTGAGGCTAAGATTAAACAGCTGTCCTAACTGTGGGTTTAATTCTCGCTGAGTTCATGAAGCACACAGCTGGGGACACCATCCGGTCCCATGGATACTGTGTTTTGCCTTAGTGAGGCAGTTCTCACCTGGGCATTGGAGATGTTTGGGGGCTACAATCCTCTGGAATAGATATCTCTCCTTTTGGGGAGGGAGAAGTTTGCACTGAACCTGTCAGCCAGTATGTTAGCAATGTGTGTAGGTTCAGTAATTTTCACATCATTTTGAACTAATTCTGAGCATATCTGGGAGTTTCCTCCTAGGTTTCTAACATAGCTAAAGAAGGCCTTATGATTGTCTTTAGAGTCCTTGGCGATTTTTCTCTCAAAATTTGCCTTTGATGATTTTATGAGAGCTCTTAGTTTTTACTTATAATGATCAAAGGTGTCTTACCTTTCAAGGATTTTGCTCTATCTTGTAGTAGCTTCCTCCTTTTGTTGTAGAGCTTGTTTATGGCTGGGGTCCACCAGACTGGACGCTTGCCTTTGGTACAGAGAGTCTTAGTTTTGTTTGGCATTGCCTGATCCATGCAGTCCTGTAGGTGCTGGTAGAAGGCATTTGTAAGTGATTCAGCGGTTTGAGTAATGTTTACCACTGGCTCAGGGGCCTTAAAGGAGACCACACTAGTTTTTAGAAGTGTGAAATCGGCTTTTGAGAAGTTTTTCCCTGTGGTCTTTTCTGCTTCAGCTGGCGCCGGCATGAGGACCTCCACCGAGGTTAGTTTATGATCTGATCTCACCAGTGAGGGGTATACTTCCGGTGTTGAACATTTTGATCCCATGTTCGTGATGATGAGATCAAGTATGTTTTCACTCTTGTGGGGATGGTGACTAGTTGTTCCATGGCATTTGAGTTTATGAACTCCAGGAATCTTTGGGTTAGAGTGTTCGGGCTTGAGTAGTGTTCCCAGTCTATATTAGGGTAGTTGAAGTCACCTAGTATGATGGTGTTTGGTGATACATTTATCCCCTCCAATGTTTTCAGGAAGGCCATGTGAGGTTCCTGAGTTTGAGAGGGTGGCCTGTAACATGCTACAAATTGCAGAGCAGTCTTGCCTATGGTTAATTGCACCTGGATGGTCTCCGATGCATTGTCGTTGCCACCAACCTTGAGGTGTGGGTGTCCTTATGAATATGGACACCCCTCCTTTCTTGGTGTTGTCCGGATTTTGGGGCGGAACGCATGATATGAGGTGAAACCTGTTAGTGCTGGGGTGCTCTCAGGAGCCTTGAACCAGGTTTCTGTCACAGCACAGACATCGATGTTCTCCATATTGAGAAGGGCCGTGCATCTTGAGATTGAGACTTCTGGCATTGAGCAGCATTACCCTTAGTTTTTTTCCTTTTGGTGTTCTAGGGTGGTAGGTTTAGAATTTGAGCCTTGCCTAAAAAGGCACTATGGGGGTGGCAAGAGCCTTTGCCAATATCCGGAAGCCCAGGGGTGACAGGTGCAAGCCGTCCCTATGAAGCAGCATGGCTTGTCCAGCATGTCATCCCAGGCAGACAGACATTGGATCCCCTTTGAATGACACCAGAATTTAAGCCAATTATTAAAGCTGATCATCTTATCACTGTATTGTGGCATCATTCTAGGTGAAGGTAGGATACTGCTCAAGGTCAGGGTCATACCTGCCTGGGCTACATAATCAGAGAGCTCCTCGACGTCCCTTTTCATGTAGTCCAAGGAGGTACGCCTCAGGACGCTGACACCAGCGTGGACAATGACTGCGTCGTACTTGTACCTGCTGTTGAGAGACCTGAGTGCTTGCGTTATGTGGCGGATCCTAGCCCGACAGGCAGCTTACTGCGACCTTCTCCTCACTCCGTCTGGTGAGCGGACGCCAGTGTGTCTGACTATGGAATCACCAATGACAAGTGTGTCTGGCATTTTGTTTGGCCTTAAGGGCTGTGACTGTTTGACACTCTGACTGTGTGGTCTATGTGTTGCATGTGTTGGGTCGTGAGGTGGTAGTTGTTTGGGTGTCTGCTTTGGTGGCCTCTGCTGTTTTGGTAAATTTTGATCAGAGCCTCGAGTATGTCTTTGTGTGAGTATGTGTATGATTTGAAGTTGTGATGGTACCATGTGTGACTGGGTATGTATTGTGTGTGGTTACCTTCTCCTCCTGTCTGGTCTTGCCAGTCCTATGTTGAGAGAGCTCAGCCTCCAGTTTGGCCGTATAGTTGCATCTCTCGCATGTATTTGTGTTTTGTGGGAGAAGGAGAGGATTGTCTGTGTACATGAGGCAATTGTAACATTGCCTCAATATTCCCAGGTTCGCCAGTTGAGCTGGAGAGGACACTAGCAACTGATCCCTCGACATACTAGAAGTAGTAGATAAAGAGATTTCAGAGGGGTAGCAGGGTACAGTGGGAGGTGAAGTTAGAGCTGAATTTGATAACAGATTTGCTATGTCACCCTATTCTGTGAAGTTGGTGCCATTTACCACCAATTTAGCACACTGCTATGTGTTACCATTAAAGTTTATGACATAGCTGAAGAAGTCTTTGTGGTTGCCCTTAGCCTGAGAGACTATATTGAGCTTGCAATTGGCCTTGTTGGACTTAATTAGTCCTCTTAGTTTCTTGTTTATTATAATCAGTGAGCTCTTGTCTTTAAGAGAGTTGTTCTTTCTGAATTTATCCATGACATTTTTCATTTTGTTATATACTCTGTGTTGGTTGGGATTCTTCCTGTGTGGTCTGTTTTTGGTGCTTGTTATGGGCTTACTTATAATAAGTACAGCAGCATCTATGCAACTGTTTACATGTTTTCTTTGAGCAATTCAACATAGGTTGCTGTGACCTTGGAGTTTGGTTTGACAAACTGTGACTCAGTAGGTTGTTGTTTGGTTTAGAATCATTCGCTATGGTTACAGGTTTATTTGAATTTTCCACGTTGATTTGTATTTTGAAGGAGAGAGCTTTGTGATCTGACCTCACCAGTGAGGACATAATATGGCAAGGTGTGCAACACTGTTCCATGTTTGAACATATTATTGAAACATGCACTATCTAGACCAGGGTATTTGTGTTAATAAAGTCCAGGAAATATTGTGCCTGTGAGTCTGAGGCAGTGTATGCTTCTCAGTCTATAGAGGGATAATTAAAGTATGGCATAAATACAATATTGGTTGGATGGTGAGAGTCCCAGTAGGTCTAGGTATGAGTAATGAGTTTCTTTGGACATAGATGGTGATCTATAGCTTGCTAGAGTATGGTAACAGACTTTATAGTGTCTTGAATGTGAATAAACTCCAGGGCATCATTATGTGTAACCAAGCTGGTGGTATATTTACTGCTGATATAGATTGAGACAGCTCCTCATTTAGTCCCTGTCTGTGCTGCTGTTAGTCTAAATGTGTGAAAGACACCACAGTCTTGCAGTGACAAAGTGCTTTCTGCAGCTTTAAGCCAAGTCTCAGTAATGGCGCACATGTCTACATTCTCCAGGGTGTGGAGTACTTGCACAGATTAAGCAAAAGGTGTTAGGGTTGTGCTAGGATATGGTATTTGTGCTGCTCAACACAAAAACTAGCTGCTCTAAGCTTAACTCTGCTCAATGCCTCAGTGTATTACAGGTTACAGACCTAATACTAGCTTTTTAGGCAACTAATACTGTCTAAGCATTTGCTTTTGTAAAGGGCACTTCCAACCTCTTGACAGTCAGTCTGGGGCTGGTTTCTCCCTCTTTCTCCAGATCCCCAGTCAGTTTTCAGCTTTTTTCTGTTTACTATAAATTAAGCACATTTGCACAGAGCTGCACACAGAAAAAAGCTGAAAACTGACTCAGCTGCTATCTGGTCAATAAACAACTAAATTTGCTGTTGCCTGGACTGCTTCCCAATTCAAAGAGATCAAGCAAGCACTTGCTAACACAAGATGGTTCCTGGACTTCTTAATGTAAAAGCACAGCAAAAGTAACTCTAAAGTCCAATCTGATACCAAACAACTAATTGTCTGGCTATTTCACCCTTCTGCAAGGTGATATATAACCAAACAGAGTCAAGAACCAACAAATACACCAAAACAGCAAATTTCTGGCAAAAATGCATTTAAATACTTTAAAAATGTAGACAAGCAGTAGAGATCCATCAAACTGACAAGGGCAAGTGTAAAAATCAAGAGAAATAACCTATTTTACTCTATTATACTCTGAATGGCTCTGGATACAGTAGAAACACTTTATAAGCTCAGGTGGGGATGTCAAGTTTTGCTGTGCTCTGCGGAAGGGAGCACAGAATTGACCCAAAATATCTAATTTATAGTAAACAGAAAAAGCTGAATACTGACTCATGTGTCCTGTGGCCAATAAACAACTACACCTTGATCTCGATGGACTGATTCCCAAATAAGTGAGACCAAGCAAAAACCTTTTCCCACAAGATGGATGATCCAGGACTTCTTAACATAAAAGCATAGCAAAAGTTACTCCCAAGTGCAATCTAGTGCCAAACAACTAAGTCCCTAACACGTTTGTCATTCTGCAACAGATAAGGAGTATTTGTTTCTTACCAAAATACAGCAAAATTCTTTAAAATGCTTATAAACAGTAGTGGTCCTTCAAATTCACAAGCAAGTGCAAACAATCAGGAAAACATCTTATTTTAGCCTAGATTGCTCAGATAAAGCAGAAACATAATATGAAAAGCAGACTGCTTAAAGAAAATGAAGAAATAGTTCTATTGAAAAGGTTTTTGTGCCAGCACCAGGATTATATAAGTCCTAAACAATTTAGAAAATCAGTGCACAATTATAAAAAGCAAAGTAACAAGTTCTAAGATTGCATGAGCAGTTAATGAGACAACATGGTGTAAAAATCTGATCCCTACACTTAGTAAACTTTGTGGACTCAAATATACTGTTTGCTTTGGGAAGATGAAAAATAAAATAAATAAAGCAGGTGTGACACCCAAGCCCTGGTCCAGTAGTCAAGGAGCCTCAATCCTCATCACTGGCAACAGCTAGGGGAAATACACACTGGGAGGATGACAAGTACACACAAATAAAAGCACATTTTTCCTTAACAGCACACAGAGACCACAGTCAGTATGGGGCTGGTTTCTCCCTCTTTCTCCAGATCCCCAGTAAGGCTCCCCACTGGCACAGCTATAGGGCTGAGATCTCAGCTGAGTGGACAAGCCAAAACCTCCAGCACTCTTTCTGTCCTACCAGTGCTTCATGTCCCTGCCCAAGTAGCTGACACACACACTCTCTTTTAGGTTTGATTTATATACCAACACGCGCACACACACACACACACACACACACACACACACACACACACACACACACACACACACACACACACGCACACACACGCACACACACAGACACACACACACACACACACACACACACACACACACACACACACACACACACACACACACACACATGCACGCACACACACATACACACTCGCTTGGGAAAGGCTGTCACAGGTTTATTGTCTATGCTCCCTTCTGCCCAGACTATAAGTTTCCTCTGCTAACTTATCCGCTACTTTTAAGGCCCTTAACAAAGGGTGTCCAAACCTACAGTGTAATGTTACTATTAATTCAAATGGTAGTCTGACCAAGACTTGCAAGGCTATCTAGAAGTGGCCTGTATAGTGTCACCAAATACATATGCAAGTATTCTAAGAGCTTAAATATGTCTCACAAATGTCAGCCACAAAGATAGGTTTAAATATATTTAAAACTAAATAATAAAAGAACACAACAATATTCAGTACACAAACATAGTTACTTCAGAGTACAAAATCATAGGAAATATTTAAAACAACATTGCAGGACAGTCAAATAAATAAAGAAAACATTTAAAATAATATTTACTATACTCCTATCTGAATCTAAAAAGAGTTACTATGCCCTAAAGACTTACTTATAGAGCAAGCCAAGTGCATATGTGATGATAAGTGGATGATCATCTTGAGTGTAGAGCTTAACCTCACAACAAGACCATTAGTCTGGGGATGGTAGGGTGTGGTCTTAAGGTGCTTCAACCCACAGTGCCTTCACAGACAAGCCAGCATGTCTGACAAGAAATTGGCACCTCTGTCAGTCAATATTTCTTTTTTTTTTGAAAACCTACCCTGCTGAAAATCTCTAACAAAGCATTTGCAACCTTTTCTGTCTCAATGTAGGACAGAGCCACCACCTCAGGGTATCTGGTAGCATAATATACTACCACTAGAATATACTTTTTCCCTGTGGAACTTGGGGTACTCAGAGGTCCCACATTATCCATAGCTACCCTCAGAAATGGCTCCTCAATCACAGACAAAGGCATCAAAGGAGCTTTTCCCTTGTCTTCTGCCTTACCTAACTTTTGGCACTGCTCACAGGTCCTGTGGTACCCTGTTACATTTCTGTAAATCCAAGGCCAATAAACGTTCTGCATAATATGTCTCTTTATACGTTTTATGGACATATGACCTGAAAATGGAATATCATTGGCTATGGCTAGAAGTGTTACATGGTAGACTCTGGGCACTACCAACTAATGCATACTCTTACCCTCTAGTCCTCTCTCAGGAGTCCAACCTCTATACAGTAACCATTTGTCCCAGTATACAGATTCCTCCTTCCCTTGAAAATCAGGTGCCTCACTAGCTACCTCCCTCAGGCCTTATAATGTAGGGTTTGAGAGCTGAGCCCATCTCAACTCTCTCTTGTTAACCCTTCCCAGCTCCCCTTCCACAGGAAGTCTGCTATTCGCTGACAGAGGTACCTCACTGTCAGCCTGGGTACTACTACTCACATCTGCCCTTGCATTCACAGTGTCCAAGGGAACATCAGTACCCACAAGCAGCTGTGACTCACCTTCAGTGTCACTGCTACAGGGTAGCTCCCTCCCTAATGTAACCACCTCACCAGTCCTGGCTGCAAGTATGCGGTCTGTCTCGGTCTCCCCCAGGCTACCAGACCCATATTTATTTATTTATTTTATTTTATTTTACATTTGTTGACCGGGCTAGTCTAACTGGTTATCCCGGGGAGAAAAGCTCCAAGCATCGGCAGTGGCAAAGCATAAAATATATGCCAATAATAAAATGTGTTATAGTACATTGTTTAAAAAGTAGGTAAGATAAACTTGTACAGAGTTCTTTAGTATATTTAAGCCAAGATCAAATACAGAAAACAAAGAAACAACTGCCTGTAACTGCCTGTAACTGCATGCACACACAGCACTGCATTATCAAAATCATGTTCTATCAGGACATCTGCAAGGATATCTTCAAACACAGTTGCTGGCTTCCTTTTCCACCATACCAGTCAAGGTGAACCCTAGCCAAAAGTATATTTAATGGGGTCCCTCCTAATGCTCTGACTGGATTAGAGTGGCCAAGCAAGTAGTGCTCCTCTTTAACCACTGCAGGCTTCACAATGGTTAGGTCAGAGGCGGTGTCTCTCTTAGCAATGGCCTCTTTCCCATTTACTAAGATAGGATATAACCTATTGTGGTAGTTTGGTACCCTTGTTTTCTTGAGACAACTTACTGCTGGCACTTTGTCATTTTCACTTACTGGCTCTCCCACCTTTTGTTCCCCGCCTTGCCTCTGTGGACATCTATATGCTACATGGCACCAATGGTTCCATTTAAAACATTTAACCCTTGGTCTTGGACATGCACCTGGATTAGTACTTACCCTGCTACTGGCAGGATCTGTTGGGGTAGTCTGGGTTGCCCACCATAGGTTTCCTTAGACCCATGAGCAGCACTGGGTGTCCTTTTCCTGTGCAGTGATGCCTTTCTTCCTCAACTCATCAGCAGTACTGCATTGTCTATCAGCTAAGCAGATTTTCATGTCCTCAGGCAAAGTGCTAAGGGCTTTTTCCCTCACCAAAACATCTGCCAGCCCTTCAAAAGTGGTGAATTGACATTCACTCACTCATCTATGAAAATAAGTACTTAGTTCAGCAACATGTTCATACACACTTTCATCTGCCTTGTGTATATGCTCACAAAACTTTTTCCTATAAGCTCCAGGTGTTAACTTAAAGCATTCTAACAAAACAATTATTGACTGTATTATAATTTAAGCAATTAGTATCAGAGACTTTAGAAATAGCAGTCACAGCTTTACCATGGAGTAAGGGGGTCAGAAACCATACCCAGAGCCCTTGGTCAGCATTATACTGTTTACATACCCTTTCAAACATATGAATGAAACTATCAAAATTATCCACCTCTATAAATTGTGGAAGAAATTTACTGACCTTTGTTGCTTCTGGGATTCATTTACTCCCTTCCCTATTACCTCCATGACTGTGGTGAAGAGTCAGCATGTCCTTTTCATGTTCCCTCTGCCTCACATTCTCTTCAGCCTCCAGCCATTGCAGGTTCTCATTTTCCTCAGCCTCTAGACATCTCAGTCTCTCTGCTGCTTCTATTTCCAAACACTTGGCCTCCAGCTCAAGTCTCTTTAACTCCAGAAAGATTACTAAGTCCTCTGTGCAAAGGTTGACCTGTCCATTTTTCTGAGAGTTGTACATCTCCAAGGCCAGCCTGGTTGTCATCCTGGTTGCTATCCTGTGATGCAGCTGTGACTAAAGCTTCAATCATGTCTGCATTAGTCAGGTTGGCATGCACCAGTTATTTAGCCTGGCACAACTTTGCCAACTGGCTACTTGAAGATTGCCATACTCTTCTGCTGTCATGCTTGCCTGGTCTCCCTGACTAACTAAGCTAACAAAAAAAAATCAGTTGTGATATGCAACTCTGGATGTTTACTGTGTGGCTGACTGAGACTCATACACAAACACTCAACACACTCAATACACAAACACAGTTACTTCAGAGGTCAAAATCATAGGAAATATTTAAAACAACATTGCAGGACAGTCTCAAAAAAATAAAGCATCTAAACTAGACGTGTCCAACTGCCGCTGGCCGCATCGCGCACCCCTCAGAGCTCTTCCATGCGCCCTCAACCTCTTAACTGTAGCATGCCCCAAAACACTTTTTTGTTTTGTGTTTGTGACCTGTAATGCTAAGCACCCTTCTAGTTTTGTTTTTGAGCCAGTCAGTGTGTTCCATTATTTTAACAATCAGTGTGTGTGTGTGTGTGTGTGTGTGTGTGTGTGTGTGTGTGTGTGTGTGTGTGTGTGTGTGTGTGTGTGTGTGTACTCGCTAAAGAGGGACTCATGTATGGATCTGCTGCTGTTGCCTTTGAAAGGAACAGCAATTACCTGTGTTAATAGGTAAGTATGGAGTGAGTGAGTGCATGCATGAAAGCAGAATTGAAAGTAGAAGAAGAGTGTGTGTATATGTGTGCATGACAGAGAGACGCATGCAGAAAGAGGCTAACAATGATCAGTCTACCTACTGAACACAAATAAGTTAGCTCATAAATATATCATACATTATAAGTACACTTTCATTAAATTGTGGCTTTCCTGACAGGGAGAGTGTTGTATTGAACATGAACTCATACCTCTTAACTGTGGATTTTCAAAGAATGTCTGAATTTTTGCCTTATCTTCTAATTTCTGTCTTTTGCTTAGGAAATAAAAGTAGTCATCCAAGGTAATGCAGTTCCAGGGAGTAAGAATGAGACAGCAGCATAGGGTTAATGGGTCAGTAGTGGACTGACTATGTGGGACTGTAACATATAAAGTTGTATTGTTTTTTCAGACAAACAAAAAAGCACCTAGTACTGTTTTTTCATTGGTGGGGTCTAAGCAGTGGTAGATTGGACAACAGTAAGCATAGCTTTGGCGGATCATCAATACTGGCAAATCAAGTGGGCACAATGTCATTTTTAAATGTTGGGGATTTTAGTGTGTATGTGTGTGCTTATGTGTTGGGAGTGCTGCAACAGTAGATGATTATTAAAGACAGAGACTTATAGACTGTGGAGAATGTTTCTTTGTTTCAAAACCTAATACTTGGGTACGCATGCCAGAAGTAGATTTTTTAAGACATAGCTTCTTGCCATTTACAGTGGATGGATATTTACATTTAATGGACAATGTATTAGCGTGGGCCTGTGGGGTTCTGAAGGATGCCAAGTCTACCACTGCCAATGTCTTGTAAAGTGACCTGGAAATGAATATTGGGTTGTTACTGAACAAATATAGTAAGTGGGCTTAGAAATGTAGTTTAATTAAACAAAGTGTACTTTCAATTTACAGGCCATAATTTAATTTATTTCAGATAGTCCAGATACTGGTAGATTGTATACCATTAGATTTAATTAGGGAGAGCTGTCATTCTGGGGAAACAAGCAGCCCTAGTTTCAGTGAAAGCTCTGTGGTTACTTGCAGGTAGGAAGTTGCAGGATGTTGATGCAATGTGTTTTATTTATTATTTTTAATGCATTTGTCATTTCAAAGCATGGTTTTCTTTGATGCAAAAGAAGGCAGGACTGAATGAACCATCTAATGTTTAACTGACAATAATGGGATAGAAAGATTATACGTGATGTATATTTGCAGCTACAGTTGTTTCAATGGTATCTGTGATGCATAACTATTTTTGGGCCTGTGTCCCACTTTTATTTTTCGCTTTGTCCAGATTTCTTGCTCTAAGGTTGAGAGGTATGGTTCCATACTAAATCAGAAGTTGTATTTACCTTGGAAGACTTTTCGCATAATTATGAAAAACAGAGCCTTTTAATATCTCTGCTTATTTCCAATGTAAACTGCGATGTAACCTTGCATATAACCTTATTAAGCTACTTTACTTCTTTGGAATTGACAGGTATGATTCATCTGTTCGACATAAGCATAGAGTGCTAATGTGACTTTGATTTCTTGCAGCAGTCTGTGGTTTTACACAATCACAATAACTTTTCTGTGTTTCTGGGTGTGTAATCAATTTAACAGTTTTAAAGATGTTTTCCAAAAATAAATAAATATAAAATAAATAAATAATCCTCTCTACACTTTGAGCTATTGACAAAGTCTGGGAATTTGTTTTTAAGGTCAGCATTACAGCTCAGTAAACTGTCAGTCTGTGAGTAACTTCTGCACAAATTAAAATGTCTGAATGTCAAATGGCTTTAGATTGGAGAGAAGTTTATTTTTATTTATTTTACATTTGTTTACCGGGAAAGTCCGACTGCACACAGGTCCATTTTCAGCGGAGGCCTGGGGAGAAAAGCTCCAAAAATAACACAAAACAATATAATACAATACATGAGAGAGAGAGACAGCAAATTATGGATGTAGTACTCATACAATATGGCAGCGATTACATCTTGTAACAGTGAGAATCACTGAAGTACAGAATAAACTTAAAAACATTTTTTTACAGTTATAATTACAGCAAGGCAAATGTTTGTTTGTTTATCGGGGTGGTACAGTAAGATGCTGTCGGTTCGATTCTCAGCTAGAGTGCCTTCTGCGTGGAGACATGCGTGAATGGCCATACCTTCGTTGAAGGTTGCGCATCAGAGCTGGTAATTCGGCAAGTAAAAATCAACTTCCAATCATTAGCGGACCGGAGTTCTGCTGTGGCGACCCCTAACTGAGAAAAGCCGAAAGACACAAACAAGCAAGGCAAATATCAGAGTTAAGTTTTTAGGAGAAAGCTGTTTGTACATAGCTGAAGCCCTGAAACAATCTTTTGGTATGGCTTATCCTGCGGATTGTCACAAGTTATATGGTTACACCAGTATGTAGCATTATAGTTTATGGTTTTCTTATTGATTTACTTTTGCCGAAAGCAGTTGCTTGTTGATTTATTGATGGTCCTTTTGGTGGTGGGAAATTAGATGGATGAATCCATCTCTATTATGAATTTTTTTTCAGATATTTTGTCTTCCAGACAGTTTCAATCACTGAGTGGGTGTCATGTTATTACTGAGGTTGCCTATTTTACAAGTAGGGGCTTTTGTGTGTGTGTGTGTGTGTGTGTGTGTGTGTGTGTGTGTGTGTGTGTGTGTGTGTGTGTGTGTGTGTGTGTGTAAGAGGAGAGAGAGATTTAATATGTATACTGAATATAATTTTGCAAATGGAATTCTTAGTTAAACATGCAACTAGACTTGAGTAACCAATATTAGATCTTAGCCATCCAGCTGGGAAAGGTTAGTATGTGGATTTTCCATCTGGTTTGATGAAGGCTATGCTACTTACCCAAGGACTACATTTATGGCTATCCATCCAGCCATCGTGTTGCTGAACTACATTGTTTGATAATGAGAGAAGCTTTCTGCAGAAGTTGAAGGTTTTTGTGTCAAGAACCTGTCCATAAAAAGTGGCTTGTTTATGTTGCAGTGAAGGCTGTGGTCTTTGTAGTGAGCGTTTTAAGTATAACCAGTATTTCTGAGGTAGAGGAAGTCTTTTAAGGCAGGATCTTTCTTAGCCTGGAAAGCAAGCCAATGATGAAATTTATAGGGACCAGCGAGAGACAGAGGAAAGCAAGAAGATTTTTAGTATGTTTGGATAACTAAGTGAACTTAGTCCTTTGAGCTTTTTTGTCAGAAATGGTTGTAGTCTTTCTTTGGCAGGGTGTTTTGCTGAGGAATATGCCAAAAGGGGCACTGCACTCAATAATGGCTCTTGTAAAGGAAGAATACAGGGATATTATGACCTCCTTGTCCCTGGATGAGATACCCTTACTAATGAAGTGGGCCATGTAAAAAGCTTTCCTTACAACGGAGACAACGTGGTGGTCAAAAGTCAGGTTTCTATCAACCTGGGTGCCCAAGTACCATACGACTTACAGCGTGCTTACAACAGTGTTATTAATGTGATCATTTGTGGGGACATCACGCTCCTCAAAGGGGATGATGATGCATTTTTTGGCATTTAGCTTGAGGCCATATTTCTGGCACCAGTTATTTTTTTGGGTTAGACCCTCTTGTAGCTTATTCAGAATTGTTTTATTAAGTCAGTAATGTGAATTCTTTACTTTATTGCAAATTTGTTGGGTTATTTTTGTGGATTACAGTATTGTAGGACTGCTGATGTTGACATTTTACGTAGCTGGACTGCTGGAATGGTTTTCCCAGTGAGAAATGCTAGTGCTATAGTGAATATCTGTTTATTTGTAAAAAACACACACACACACACACACACATATATATATATATATATATATATATATATATATATATATATATATATATATAGATAGATAGATAGATATATACAGATATATTAACTAAGATGTTAGAGTTAACTGTTAGATTAGAGAATTAGAATTAGAATGAGAATTAGAATTTTAAGGCAAATATTAGGCATTGATTACATTTATTCATTGTTCAAATGCACCTACAAGTACAGCCAGGAGGTCGACTGTGGTCTTCCGGAGCAACAAAAGAGTTAACTATATGATATATTTTATATGTGGCCCCAAGACCATTTCTGTTCACTCAATGTGGCCCCAGCAAGCCAAAAGGTTGGACACCCCTGATCTAAACTAATCTTTACTGTATTCCTATCTGTATCTAAAAAGCATTACTATGCCCTAAAGACGTACTTGCAGAGTAAGCCAAGTGCAGATGTGATGATAATGAGAGGATGTTCTTGTTAGGTCAAATACAAAGTACAAAATGACCAGTCTCTCTCTGAGAGAGTTTTAAAAGTAATATCAAATATTACTGCTGGGTTAGCTTAGAATACAACACTTTTTGCCACCTGACTTCAGTTCCCAGGCTAAACTACCTTCTGTCAGAAACTAACAGAATTTAACATCTCTGTATGAAAAATACATAACCTTCAGATGCTTGCAGTTGCTAGAAGTCATAAAACAATAAAACACTTACAAAGCCATACAGAAGGCACCCTAGTTCTAGACATCCTGTCTTCTTGTTGCATTGAAACTAACTTTTGTAACACAATCATAAAATAATTTAATTTCAACTTATTTTCTTGAAATTTTGCAAGTTAACTCTGTCCCCCGGATTTACTTAACTTCCGTGCAGGACTAATCTAGTCCTGCACGGAAGCGGCAGTTTAAGAGGAGGACGGCAGCACACCACGCATATTAATGAAGGAGCGCTGCCTGAGCTCCAAATCCTACATGGAGTATGGACGAGTGCAGGGGGCATGTCTGAGACCACATCTCTCAGAATAAACACACCCCTGCAAAGTAGAATGGAACAAAGTGTAAATAAATGAGCGAAACCGCTCATAGGTGTCCGCATATCCCCATCAATAGTCCCCATGTACTCAACAGCAACAGTACATTTAAATAAAATAAAGAGACCCTTTTATTTTATTTTTTTAAAACCCAGAGTACAGCTAACCATAGGTGCACGGGTGTGCCCATCGCTTAGCTATGGTTAAAGCAGCTGAAAAGGCTGAAGAGGATAACAAGGAATATATATATGCAAATGAAACAGCACAGCAATAGTGTAGTGGTTAGAGCACCCATCTAATGAACAGGCATTCCTGGTTCGAGTACCACTACATCACATATCATTTTCCATGTGAAATCTGTATATGAACACATTATTACATCTTTTTACCGTATAACCTACATAATAACATTTAAATGTGAAATGGAGTACTGCATTAAATGCATAAGTGAAGTGTCAGTGTCATAATGAATAAGGCACTAGTAAGTAGGTTGAAGCACAAATAAGCAGTAGTAAGCGTGTTTAAGTGCATTTGCATGGGAGTAAGCATTGCCTACACAGAATAAGCAAAGCAGAAGCTGAGTGTAAGAAACTGTAACCAAAGATTAGCAGTGCATACCTCCCCGCAAACCCATGCAAAACTGCTTAAAAGTACCTTAATCACTCTGTAGCCGTCTCTTGTTCTGCCCAGTAACAAAATAAACTGCCTCTCCAAAGATCGAACCCAGGACCCTGCACTCCATACACAAAGTGATTTACCACTAAACCATGGCAGATATACATAACCTGAAGTTTTCACAAAGATATCATGCAGCACAATCAGTCAACAGTACACAAAATGTATTAATATCATACCACACAACCTGTTAATGCAAGAAGTTTGGAAAAGTATGCCACACTGTGGGTACAAATAGGGATATAATGCTCTAATACACTTAAAATGTTGCTAGTTACACAGTTATAGGTATTAGAACATATATGTAGAAGGAGATGAAGTCTGAAACAAAAAGTGTTGGCACTAGTTACTGACTTCAATGCTGTGATCATCCATGACAATTGCCAGGTGAATGAGGAGCAGGCCAAAATATGAGTTGAACATGCATGAACCTATGGACAGATATATATCAGTAAATGTAGACCGATAGACAGCTATATGTAGATATATATATAATAATGTATGACTCACAAATAATAATATAACATCAATTGTATATAGATACATACATATGTTCATATGTATGTATATATATATATATATATATATATATATATATATATATATATATATATATATGGGTTCCATACAATAGATCAAATTTTCACTAATTCAAAATAGTGCATAGAATGCTCACTGCAGTGAAAGTGCACTTAATCGAAAGTGCACTTAAGCGAAGTTCAGTACAACTAACGGGTATTGTACTGAACTTCTGTGCAGTACTCACGGACCTTAGGGTTAGGGCATGGGTCATAGTAAGGGGATAGCCTGTAGGGCTATCCCCTTACCATGACCCATGCCCTAACCCTAAGGTTCGTGACTATCGCACCATAGTGGAGGACACTAACCCTAAGGTGCGTGATGACTGCAGTGCAGTGAAGGACATAGCAATATCCTCCACTATGGTGGGATAGTCACGAACCTTAGGATTAGGGCATGGGTTAGGGTAAGGGGATAGCTTTACTAACTATCCCCTTACCCTAACCCGTGCCCTAACCCTAAAGTTTGTGACTATCACACCATAGTGGAGAACATAGCTTGTTTTTTATGTCCTTCACTGTGCTGCGGTGTTTTTGGTGAAGTGCACCTATGGAAAAGTTCACTTTCATTAAAATGAACCATCACAAAATTGAGGCTTCCTATTACAAGTTCGAAGTAGTGAACTTTCGTTCTTGTAATAGGTATCCATATATATATATATATATATATATATATATATATATATATATATATATATATATATATATATATATACATATATATAGATATAGCCATATGAGATATATATATAGATACATACACATATACACACACAAAAGGTATCAGTAGCCATACATATTTAGAAGTAGTGTGGAAGTACTGGGTGCAAAGTATATCCCTCAGCCACAAGCCCTTTAACTTCCACCTGTGAAATGTGGAAGTACACAAATGAGAATACTGACATTAAACATATACCCACCCACAATTCAAAGGACATGACACGACACGCAGGTATGCATACGCAGATAACCTTTATTCATGTACTATACAATAATGTATGCCAGTACTTACAACACATAAACTCCTTCTCTCAACACTTTCTGGAATTCATGAACTCCAATGCCCTGGATCAACTTATCCACACCCCCACCAGGGGCAACAATATCCTAGATCTAGCTATTACCAACATGAGTGACCGGTGTTCCACACCTGAAGTCAACACCTCATTAGTCTGATCCAAACATAAGCTAATTACCCTAGATATAAACATCCTGCCCCCACCCCCCATTATGGAAACCATGGTAAAACATTTCTCCAAAGCCAGCTTCCTACTTCTTAAGACAGAAGTGGTGAACTTCATGACACCCATGCAGATGGACAATACACTTACGACTACTGATTCCTACACAATTGCACTTTATAAGCACTTACACGAGTGCATGGATCGTGCTATCCCAAACAGAAGCAAGATGCTATCCTCCAAAAAAAGGAAGCCAATCTGGTGGTCCCCTGCCATAAACAAACTGTACAACAGAAGGAAGAAACTGTTGAAAAAGAGAGTAAAATCCCAAGAGTGGAGGAGCTCCCTTGTCAGCCTCAGTAAGAAGCTGTGATCCCTGATAAAATCCTCCAAAGCTAGTTACAAAAACAAAATTGCCACTGGTTCTAAAGACAACCACAACGCATTCTATAGCTATGTCAAGAATCTCAATGGTAACACTCAGATCTGCTCTGAGTTACAGCACAATGGCACTAAATATACAGACTCAACTGCTATTGCCAACATCCTGGCAGATAGGTTCAGTGCTAACTTTATTCCCCTCTCACCCCTTAAAGAGCCCATCTCTATACTGGAAGAATGCAAAGCTCCTGTAATCATGGCTGCACAGGTAAAAACCACACTCTCCAAAGCCAAGAACACAGCATACATGGGACCAGATAACATCCCAGGCTGCATTCTACATGAACTACAGAACAAACTGGCACCCCACCTAAGTACCATGTTCAGTCATAGCCTCACCTCAGGCTTTGTGCCCGCTGAATGGTGCACAGCGATGGTTATCCCACTCCACAAGGGGGAGCCACCACGGACCCCAGGAACTACCAGCCCATTAACCTGACAAGACTGGTCTGCAAGGCCATGGAACATATCATCATGGAACTTATAAACAAAGACATTGGTAATCTCCAAACTCTGGACCTCACCCAGTTCAGGTTTGTAAAAGGCAGATCATGTCTCCTAAACCTGATAGACTTCTTTGAAGCAGTCACCAAAGCCGTAGACGAGGGTAAGGTGGTTCACACAGCCTATCTAGATCTTGCCAAGGCTTTCAACACCATCCCCCACTCTGGAATTTTAGGTAAACTCACTAAACTAGGTATAAATCCCTATGTCACAAGATGGGTTGCCAACTGGCTCACTGACAGATCCCACACTGTAAAAGTAGCAGACTACAAATCCGACTTCAGACCAGTGACAAGTGGAGTACCACACGGTTCAGTCCTGGGTCATCTCCTGTTTGGTATCTACTTCTTTGAAGTACAGGTTAACACAGAAGGTCTTTGGCTAATGAAGTTCGCAGATGACTGCAAACTAGGAGCCATAATCGAAACTCCTAATGATGTGGACATCCTAGAAAAGGGCTCACAGAGACAGATGCCTGGTATCAAAGCCATGGCCTCAAGCTCAATGCCAAAAAGTGCATTGTCATCCCCTTTGGTAAGAACTCTGTACCCACGAACTACAACATAGGCAGTAGTATAATTAATACCGAAAGTGTGATAAGAGACCTTTGGACACAGGTGGACAGTAGTCTCTCCTTTGATAATCACATCACCACAGCAGTCAGTAAATCCTTCTACATTGCACACCTCATCATAAAAGGTTTCTCATTCAGAAAAATAGAGGTTATTGTTCCCCTCTACTCATCACTCATTAGACCCATTATAGAGTACAATGCCCCTTTTGGTATGTACCACATAAGACATCTACAACAACTGGAAAGGCCACAGAAATACCTCATAAAGAGGATTACCGGCCTCAAACAGATGCCCTACGCAGACCGTCTCAAAAAACTCCAGCTTTACTCCATCGCATATCGCCTACTCAGAGGTGATCTCTGCCTAACATACAAAACTATGTCAAACCCAGAGCTGTTGGACATGCTCCACCTAAAGAAGTCCTAATCCCTCTGAGCTACACGCTCTAAGGTCCTAAACCTTGTCACCACAATAAACAGAACATGCCGGAGGGATAGATTCATGAATAGAACATGCTGGAGGGATAGATTCCCTTTGCAAAGACTTCCCTTGCTATGGAACAAGGTCCTGATCTACATAAGACAGAGTCCCTCACTATCACTCTTCAAGAGGAACCTTGACGAGTGGATGGATAACAGAAAGTTCACACCAGGGATCATACCAACAGCTCTACTAGATAGGGGCCAAGGGTACTAGCTGCTAGATCAAGGGCCTAGGGAACTAACCAAAGGGGCGGTGAATACCGCACAACATGGCAGGGCTAATATATGCCTTCAGGCAGATAGCCCAGTACCTACCTATGAACCTATGAACCTATTCCTGTCCCAGAGACTTCCCATAATCTGGAATAAACTACCTGTCTATGTCAAACAAAGCTCCTCATTAGTACTCTTCAAGAAAAATCTCGATGATTGGATGGGAAATAGAAAATTCACCCCGGGGATCACTTCTGTGGCTCTGCTCGACAGTGGCACAGGAAAATCATTTTCTTGAGTGACAAAAGCCAGCGTACCTTTTTGGCTGGGCTTGTATAGGCCCAAGGGCCAATAGACTAGTACCTACCTATGAACCTAAATATGTAATCAGTGATGAATGCAAGGCCCACACAAAACAGTAGATGCAAGCTATGTGTATATATACCATACAATCCTGTCCAGGCCAAGGCCTTCAATTAGTAAAACAGGATTTGCCTTCAGGATACGTAACAATCAACAGTTACAGATGTAGTTCAGCAACCTCCAATTACACCCTTTAGTCAAGCCCTAGGGGGAAAAGTAGCACTTGTGTTGATGTCACAGTATCTTGTACATAACATTGATTAACCTAACATCTCACTATCACACTGAATGATCCTCGTCTTAGCAGTTATATCCCTGAAAAGGTGTCATAGCCTAGGTTAATGACATAGAACCCCCCCATAAAAGGCTGTACAAGGGCAAGGAACATTGTGTACCACACACTTACCTCTGGAATGTACAATGGCACATATGTGTTCTCCCGCTGTTGCCCCCATATAGATGGACTTGGCCCAACAGTTGGTGTGGGATTCCATGACATGACTGGGATGATAGCAGTAATGCTAGCAGTAAATAATGATAGGCCATTACCTAACAGCCCTTCCTGTATTACAGTAGGACAAAGACTGGCATATATGTGGAGGACAGTGGCAGGAACATAGGGCCATATTTGCATTATTGCTGTTACGCACGCTGGAAATTGCTGGTGTTACAGGATTCATTGCAACATACCCTTATGCAGGAATATGACATTGAAATACAAATGGATGTAGCCATGTACTGATAGCATGCAACACACACACTGCCAGTGTAATATCTGACACAGGACCTGTGTGGTGGACGGACAGCACATTATAGGCATACCTCTGTCCAGCAAGAGGATAGGCCCACAGTAGTGAGCTATTCAGAAAGACTGCATTCCAAGGTACACTAGTATGTACACAAACACACTCTGTAACACAAGTACTATGCAAAGCATAACACAACTCTTCTCACAGTCTGTCTGCAGTTCCTGATCCTCCTACAAATATGCGGCTGCTCTGAGTGTGCAGTTTTTCCTGCAAGAGGTATTGCTACCTGCTGACTGTATCACTGATGCCCACACACAGGAAGGATGTCCATCACACAGGAAATGTAAAGGGACCATGCCCATATGCTGTAGGGATTTATAGTGGGTGGCTGCCATGACAGTTGTAAGTGAATGTAGTACACATGTGTAATTTTATCTATATATATATATATATATATATATATATATATATATAGAGAGAGAGAGAGCTATCTGGATAAGTATATGTACATATATTTCCACCATATGTCCTGGACATGGAGTGTAGCCGTACCCCAGCCCCTACAGTCCCAAAGTCATAGTGCAAGGGAATGACAGGTATGTATAGCAGGTATATTACTAGACTTTTGCTACTGTCATTGGGGTTGTCTTCACAGACATGGTATTTGTGGATGCTGACATCTGCTTATAACATGTGTGCCATTGGCTACTGACAGACATCCTAAGGAAATCATTGTAAAGTACCGCAGTGCTCATGTAATGCCCCTGTGGAGTGCAGCAGAGATATTGCCCACTATATGTGGAACTGCGGACACACTCTGTAAAGTCCTGAGGTATACACATAATGCCTTAGTGCACCACATGTGTATCAGGCCTGACAATATGGATGTAGACAGCCATGTAGATGGGTATAACACATAATGACTGGTATACATTTGGCACCATAGGTGTTGGATTCACACACTCCTGTCTGGCCTGACACAAAATGACTGCTGGTACAGGGGTGCCATGGACACATACTACCCACTAGATATTGACATACATCTGTACAGCATCCCACTGCTCTGTCTGACATACATGATGTTTAAGGGAGGCTCAGCAGCAGTACATCTGGCAAGTACTGCACATAACATCCCACTGGTTAAGTACACTAAGCTGCTAGGCATGTAACAATGCACTGTGCAGGCTACAGGCAGACTGGCTCAACAATGGCCTACATCTCATATGGGGGAATGCACATGTACCTGCATATATAGCGGGCTCAACAGCCATGTCACAGCACAGGGTAAGATACACCTGTATGACAGTACATAACCAAAACCAATATGAACACAGCCACAGCCACATATGGTAATGTAGTATAATATTACAGGATATGGACTATCTGTTCTACACCATCCTCATATGTGTCACTCACAGAATGACCCTACATATACTGGACTGCTACACAGTTTGGTCTGATGGCTGTCTGTGGTATGGGACATGTGTGTGCATGGCCCTACAAACATGTACGGCAAAACGGTATCATACAGTGGGGCAGCATGTATCATCTGATATAAGGGGAGCTAGAACAATGACATCTACCACAGTCTGTACACAGGCTAAAGTACATATTAACAATACACACACTGCCGACATTCACCATCACTACACAGACTCCAGTACTGTACAAACATCCACAGAATGTCCAGCTTATGTCATGAAATATAACCCCTACTGTACATGACATGTGTAGCAATCAGATATATCACTGGCTTGTTATCATATATGATGACAGTATTTATGATGTACAGCACATATGCACCACTTCATGCACGCCATATGTACAAAGGTTGACAGAGGTGTGGCTGACAGCACATACACAGGGCCAGTATAAACATGTTGCTGTGATAACCTCATACATTTTCCATTGTAACGGGGTTTGTTGCAACATATGTCCTATGAGGGATATGAAGTCAGTAACTGTCATGGCCTTCACCATCTACCAACTACAATCCTCACACTACCTTCTGCATTCCACAGATAGATGCACTGTGGCTAACACATGAAACCAAAGGCACAACACTGCCCAGTCTGCAGATGACCCTGTGGATGGGGATTCCTCATATACATGGAACTGACATGGGAGGTATTGCGACATGTATGACAGGCATATCCAGACAAACACTGTTAAACCAACATTACTCCAAATGCAGTATAGCAGCACTTACAGTCTGTAGTCAGGTCAGGCAGACTGTTTGTTGCCCTCTTTCCACAGTGTATGTTGTTAGATGTAAATCCCCAATCTATCTGAGATACTGTTTGCTAAACAACAGATCTAGTTCCTGCTCACAGTGACTGCAAATGCCCAAAACCACCACGATTTTCCTAGGTATTGGAGTGTGTTTCCATGCAACTGGCTATGGGATTGTTACCACAGCTGTGCCTCATTCAATCAGCTAGGGATGGGCTGCAATACATGCAGGGGCCATCAGCTGATCATGAGCATCACGTAAAATACACATGCTGCTGCCTAAGCAAGGCAAGTGTGGGTCACCACATCCACCAGAAAGGGAGTGGGGAGGCAGACAGAGGCAGATACATGTCAGGGAGGGGTGGGAAAGTAAAAATGAAGCATGTTTGTGTCACACACCTACCAGCACATATATGTAGTGCTATCGCAATTCGATGCAGTTAGTTGATGCACCACATGGGTTACCTGATGTGGAGCACTCAGAACATATATGTGAGGGTGAGTGACATCTGCAACAGGAATACTGTAGATATGTGGTAGGTGTCATACATGTGCCTGTCTGCATGAACAGGTGCCAGCATCAACACAGGCACACTCACACAAGGGCTCACACACATTGGCATACTTGGCAGGGCCAGGAGTGCAACTCATCATTAGTGGGTTTGCTACAACACACCATTGCGCAGGTATCACATGCACCACACTGGTCATATGGAGAATGAGGGGATGGCAGACATCAGACAGCATGCTCCAGTATGCCCTGGGGGGTTGTAGTGAGAGTGGATGTGGACATAGGCACCATACAACATGCACACACGAACACACACAGTGCCAGTTCTGATATGCATGGGTGCATGTCTACACGAGTGTGTGGTGGACAACTGTGCCAGCAGGCTGGATAAGGGTAGGCAATGGGTATACCTTGGCATCAGGCCACATGACAATGGTCTGCATTGTGGCTCAGGCCTGTAGTTACTGCATTTGCCCACACAGGTGGGTATTGTATCCCCCATCCAGTCACCTGGGTGACTATTGTGTCTGGCCAATGCTGTACACTACATGCCATGGATGTGTTCCATAGTCCATAACATGGATGGTGTCTGGGATGTGCACACCTCCCACATGCATGTACAGTGACGTGGAACTGTACCTGGGGTGTCTGGC
Source organism: Protopterus annectens (assembly GCF_019279795.1). NCBI lineage: Eukaryota > Metazoa > Chordata > Ceratodontiformes > Protopteridae > Protopterus > Protopterus annectens. Next base: position 1,167,866,216 of record NC_056732.1, on the reverse strand, counting down.
CCATGTTGTGAACACAGATTATCATCAGATGTGCCAGTCTTGCCCACCTGTGGCAGGAACTAGTAATGGGCAGCAGGTTTACCCTTCACCTGCACTGATAGTATGCCAACAGCATTCCCTGATGTCAGTGTCATCTGTCCATACAGGGCATGTTGTCAGGCATGGTATGTCCGTTGTGAGTCACATGTGAAGGCACCACAGATGGTGCAGGTGTCCATTGGTGAACATGGTGGAGGTGCACTGTTTGCATGTACATGCATATTGGACAGATAGGCAGGGTGACATGCCTTCTGTAGCCCACTGCTATCACTGCATAGTTACTATCAGTGGCCAATATGCAGTTGCCTAGGCATGTGTGTTCGTATGACACATGGGTTGAGTGTGTGCTCTGGGTATTAGTGGGGTTGCTAACTTGGATTGGCTGACCTTGATGTCACATGTATGGGTATGGCTTTGCACCCCAGCCTCCCAGCTAATTTACATTTGTTATCCTTGTATGGTTGACATTGTGATATATAGTAGGGCCACCATAAATGAAATAAGCAAAAGCCCCTCTAAATTGCCCACAGGTGTCATACACTCACCTCTACACAAGATATCAGTTACAATACACACCTGTCATGTCTGGGAGTAGTACCCCTACCTAACTAGTTTATTACACTACAGCACTACACAGTTACAGTACAAGCCTTGGATATTTCTGGAGTGCTTCTTCCCCAAAGATGTATTCCACAGTGACTGACATCAGCAGGATTACCAAAGTAGGGCATTTCAGCTGTACTGTGGGTGACTAGCCTAAAATGCATTGCTCCCTACACAGACAGTATGACACACACAAAACATCCACAACTGACATGTATGGGTATAGAACCCCTGATCGAGGTGTATATCACACTACAGCATGGAGCTGTTGCAGGACACACTACAGGGATTACTAGAGATATCTTTCCCCAAAGGTATATTTCACACTGAATGCATCAGCAGGTTTACCAAAGTAGGGCATTTCAACTGTACTGCGAGTGACTAGTCTAAAATGCATTGCTCCCTACACAGACAGTGAGACACACACAAAACATCCACAACTGACATGCATGGGTACAAAACCCCTGACCGAGGTCTATATCACACTACAGCATAGAGTAGTTATAGGTCTCACCACAGGGATCAGCAAAGAGCATTCTCCCCAAAGTTGTATTTCACAATGAATGACATCAGCAGGATTGGCAAAGTAGGGCATTTGAAATGTACTGCATGTGAGGTGCCTATGATGCATTGCTCCATACACAGACATTGAAACACACACAAAACATCCAGAACTGCCATGGCTGGAGGTGGAACCCTACCATAGTTCTAAATCACACTACAGCAGTATGCAGTTACAGGACATGCTACAGAGATTACTGGGCTATGACTTTCCTAGAGGTGTATTTCTAGGTGAGTGACATCAGCAGCCTTGCCAAAGTTGAGTATATGAATTCTAAGAAGTGTGAGTAACCTAAAAAGCACTCATTGTTCATTACTCAGTCAGAGACGCACAGATTCACACACACAGTTGCCAGGTGTGGGTTTAGAACACCTACCTAACTACGTTATCCCACTACAGCAGTATGCAGTCACATGATGCACTACAGAGATTACTGGGCTATTGCTTTCCCAGAATTGTATTTCCAGGTGAGTGACATCAGCAGTCTTGCCAAAGTTAAGTATATGAACTGTACGGAGTGTGAGTGGCCTAAAAAGCAATTCTCACTTCTCAGTCAGACACACACACACACACACACACACACACACACACACACACACACACACACACACACACACACACACACACAATTGTCAGGTCTGGGGTTAAAACACCTACCTAACTACTTTATCACACTACAGCAGTACACAGTTACAGGACGCACTACGGAGACTACTGAGCTATGACTTTCCAAGAGGTGTATTGCTAGGTAAGTGACATCAGCATGCTCGGCAAAGTTGAGTATATGAATTTTACATTGTGTGAGTAGCCTAAAAAGCATTGCTGTTTACTCACACACCCACCTGCCAGGTATGGGGTTAGAACACTTACCTAACTACTTTATCACACTACAGCAGTACAGGAACAAAAGATGAAATTGCCGGGTTACATCATAGGATATATGTATATACATATATAGATTTTTGACCTAGGTTTATATAAGGTAGATTTTAGATATATCAGTTTTTAAAGAAATATATATGTATTAATAAAGTGTGTTTTTAAGAGTTTCCAGCAATGTATGAGTTAACCTGAGTCCTACTTCAAACTAAGTGCTTTCATTAATTAATTGTAATTAGCACATGACTTAGGCTGTATATAAAGAGTGTGTTTTATTACAGTGATTCATGAAGTCTGATGAAGCGTCATTCTTGGACATGAAAGCGCTTACTTTTGGATTCTGTTTTTGGTGTTTTACAATAAATGGTCAACCAGCTGCAGCTGTTCGTGATTTTTGTGACATCTACGATTTAACACAGCCATTGGTGCACTCTTGTTTTTCTTTTTTCACACTACAGCAGTACTCAATTACAGAGCATGCTATGGAGATTACTGGGATATGATTTCCCCAGAGGTGTATTTCTAGGTGAGTGACATAAGCAGCCTTGCCAAATTTGTGTATATGAATTGTACGGAGTGCGAGTAGCCTAAAAAGCATTTCCCTCTACACAGTCAGAGACAGAGAGACACACACACAAACAAACAGTCACACAGTTGCCAAGTCTGGGGATAGAACTAATACCTAATTAGTTTATCACTACAGCAGTACGCAGTTATGAGACATGCAATGGGAATTACTGAGCTGCAGCTCTCACAAAGGAGTATTTCACATTGGATGACCTCAGCAGGCTTGTCACGATAGTGCTATGGGGAGGGTCATGTGTGCATGGGCTGGAACCCATTCATGTAGGGGTTGACATGCCACATGCGGGCTCACATAGGGTCATATGCCACAGGTACGTGTATACAGCTACTAGGTGACTACTTCCTTGTACAGTCATGTTGCACAGCTGGCGCGTACAACCCATAGTCTGTCATGCTGACAGATACTGGTGACTAGTATCTGCAGTGAGTGACACCTGCACCTCATGTGTTTGGGGCCCTTTGGCTGTGTGCTGGGTGGGAGAGGCCCAGATGGCTCCTTGTCACAGTCACCCTCTTCCACACATCTATGTCCATCTACCTCATCTACCTTTGGCTTATTATAGTGTGTTGTCCTTAGATATATGCCTGCATTCCTATCTACTGTGTGTGCAAGGCAGGAGTGGTTCAGCTGCCAGACATGTCTGGTCCACTGGTGTTTGCAGACATGGCCTTCATGTGTTTAAAGACATGTCTGGTCCACTGGTGTTTGCAGACATGGCCTTCATGTGTTTATGTGTGTGAGCATGCCCAGTATGACCTTTCAGTATGTTGTTGACTGACATTGCCTTCATTCCTCTAAGTGTGTGAGCATGCCCAGTATGGCCGTTTGTACTGCGGTGCTGACCTTTGTGTTATACACCAACAGGTAGCATGCTGTGTCTGTAGGGTATACATCGGTAATTTGGCATTGACTGTTGCTGCATTTCTGCATAACAGGGGGGGGCACCTGACTGTTTCTACATTTTTACACAGGGGTAGGGGGCACACTTGACTGTTACTATAAGTGTATGTAGGACGGTGGGGCACATCTGACACTTTTACACATTTGCTAGGACTGTACTGGTATGTCGGGTACACCATTTTCATCTGTAGTCTTACCTATCGTGCTGCTAGAGGCATATCGGTGTACTACATATATTAGCTTTAACTACCTATATGTTAGTTTCTGACTTCATAGCTTTCACAACTTACATCCAACTGTATGGCCTGCTGTAGTCTGTCTGTGTAGGCTTGGGGGAGGGGTTACCCATAGGGCTCATTCAGAGGCCATAGTACAGCATTTGCTTGTGTTTGTCTACACCTATCCTGCTGGCTGTGACTGTTGTTGGGTATGTGCCCCCCCCCAACTGCCATGTGTGGTCACTTACCTTGTGGGTGTCCCGGTATTGAGGATGGTGCTGCAGGGCTGCCTAAGTCAGATGCACATAGTACACTCCCTATACATGGTTGAGCACAGGTAGTGTCATGTTTGGCATCCCTTTTACTGTATGTTTGAGTCGAAGAGAGGTGTCATTCCCTGGGTTTTACTGTGTCAGTGCATGTGCTATGCATTGCCTCTTTGCCAAGGCCAGGGAATACTGGGCATGCCTCCTTCTGCCTACTGGGGCAGGCTCAGGTTGTTTGTCCTATGAGTCACTCTGCACCTGTGCAGGCCTTGGCACTGGTGGGGGGGCGGTTGTGTGGCCCTGCCCCATGCTGTTCCTGCTGCAGCTGTTTCCAAAGGATCATATTGTGAAGCTTGGCGCATACAAGGACAATTTGGGTACATGTAGTTGGTGAGTACTGCAAGGCTCTACCGGATGTGTCCAGGCACTGGAACTGTGACTTGAGCATCCCAAATACATGCTCTATTATGATTCATGTTTGTGCGTGTGCCTCATTATGGAGTACTTGTTCGGGTGTGTGTGCATTTCTGATGGGTGTCATCAGCCATGGCTCCAGTGCATATCCAGCATCCCCCACTAGGTGACCGTGTGGGATGTCCCCATTGGCAAATGTCTGGTACAGCTGCATCAGATGCCAGATGTAGGAATCATGGTAACTTCCAGGGCAGCCAGCACACACATTCATTATTATGCCCTGGGCATCGCACATGACCTGGCAGTTGATGGAGGGGAAGCCCTTGCGGTTGATGTAGACCCTACCCTGCTCACCTGGTGGTGCTTTAATGTGTATGTGCGTGCAGTCTATTGCACCCACTACCTCAGGGTATTCTGCTATTTGGTGGAAGAGACGCATATTGCTGGCCAACGTCTCACGGGTGATGGGGAAATATACGTGCTCACTGACATGTGCTGACATGGCATCCAGGAACTGGTGGAGTTCCCTGGATGCTGATAACTGTGAAATCTCCATAATATCCCCAGTTGGTCTTTGGAAGGTACCTGTAGCAAGTATTTGTAGGCCTCCACATACCTTGGTATCCACTTGGATGGGTTCCCCTCTGTTAGTTGTGTGTGTGAGGTGTGGTCGGCACAGCTCAACAATTTGCTGTAAGAGGTCCCTGTCCACCTTATAGCACTCTACTATCTCCAGCTCATGTAGCCTTTAGCAGGTTACCCTGGGTCTGTACACTCTTCTCCATCTCCTCACTGTGGGTTGCTCAGCAGCATTCACATCCTCACCACCCTCAGCCTCTTGCACATGCTCGTTTATGATAGCAAAAGCAGCCCCTAACATTTTTTTCTCTTTATTGCATTTTGTAAAATGTCCATGTCTGTATACACCGGTGGTGCAGAGGTTTTGGGAAAAACAAGGGGGGATGGTGTTTGCATAGTTTATAGTGTTGTGCTGGGCTGCTGCCTGTTTCTGATACATTTCACCTGTCAGCTAAGCTAGTTCTCCTTGATTACCTTCCGACTGCTGTTTTCCTTTCCCACTGCCTCGCTGTTTAAGCCTGTGTGCGAGCTGCGCAAACAAAGTGCTCAAATGTGCAAAGAGCTGCTATTTCCTGGTTACCTTCCTTTTTCTTCCTGTAAAACCCAGTGCGCTGCGCACACACCCGCTTACACTTTGTAAAGAGTGCTAGGCAGTTTGGACACACCTCTATCTTAGCTGTGCTAAGCTAGGAGCAGTCCTGAGCCACAGGGCCCCAATCCACTTACAGTATGTCTGACACCCCCCCCCATGAAGGAACCTATATCCTAGTCTTGCACCCAGTTATTTATACTCTTACACTCTTGGGACCTGCCTCACACTCTGGGGAAATCTGGGATTCACTATCCTTCCCCTCATTTGCATAGGATTGATGCTAATGCATAGTTACTTGTCCCACACTGAGCCTCCCCCCTTAGCAACCATTACTCACTGGCCAGGTTGTGTTATGCCTGCCATTGACTTGCATGGCAGAATACTGATTTTATTTAGAATGCTCATTATAAGTTTACTTTTTTATATTCCCTCTGATCCCATTTGCGCACCGCTGCCTTATGCTTAAACAGCCAAGATCGCAAAAAAAAAAAAAAAATAAAAATTGAGTTTTTTAATTTTGAAACAGTTTGCAATGCCAGTGGTCTTATACTTGGCCATTGGCATGCTTCCTCAATGACATGCAGCCTTTATTTTAGCTGTCATAGCTCCATTTTGTAGTTTGCAGAAATGTACTCGGTTACTAACCGAGTACATTTCTGCAGACTGCACTCATCCTGCAATAACAGCTGCCAGCCTCCTGGATCACAAATTACCCTTATTTGCATGGTTTTCACCTGCAAATGAGGTAATTTGCATACAGGAGCTCAGTCCGTGCAGGATTAGCCTAAGAACTCACGTGCACATCCCGGGAGCTCGTTCCTGGATCGTACGTCGGCCATATTGCTGAAAATAGCTCTTAGACTAATCCTGCATGCTATAAAGGGCTTCGTAAATCCGGGGGTGTATGTTCCAGTTTCTTCTATTAAAACATACATTTGCACAGGTATATCGTTTATACACATTTCTGTTCTTTTCCAGTAGGGTACACTGTGGACACATCCTTGAAGCTCAGTGCTGTACAAACCCTGTTCAACACACACTTCTTTACCAGTTGTTTAATATACACATAACATACAGTTCTAATACATTTGGTAACACAAGCAATTGCATTGTGCTGGTGTTCACAAGTAACCTAACTATTTACAAAATTCCAGCTAGCTGGGCTGGCAGTATTTCCCTTGTGTCACAGCAGGTAGCATCACTTGTGCTAAAGGCAAAAGTGCATTAGGTACTAATAAAGACAAAAGAGTTGATGCAAGAGGAGGAGACCTCTGAAGAAACAAAGCAAGATACTTTGAACCACAAGTATGTCACTGGGTTATGGCTATTCTTGAAATGGAAATGTAAAAACATTATATGTCCCGGAAATACAAAATGAAATTATGGTACTGATACCCCACTTTGTATATACAAAGGTACTACCTTCATGCATAACATTACTTTTCAGAATGAACATTGAATTGCAATTGACATTGTAAATTCTGGTTATCAAACTGGTTATAATAGAAAAGTTTATTTAAACTTTAACATAAGTGTGATCAAATCTTGTGGGCAATGGTTTAAAACATACAACAAACAAAAATTAATACATTATATAATTTGACAGCAAACTGCTTTAGAAAAGTATGTGTATAACTTGGAATCAGAAAAAGAAGACTTGTTTCTTGATTTTGTTAAATAGAGAGAAATCAAACTTAAATCCATGTGATTTTTACATGCTTAAATAATGATATCTAGAAAATATAGCAAGAATGGGAAACTAGCGTTGAGTTACTAAAAGGTACCTGAAAAATGGGCATTACAGAGTGTTGAAATTATCTATGACTCAGTTTATGGTTATGTAAAGAGGCATGGTTTTATGATAACAAAGCAAGTAAGGGTTCATAGGCGTTTACTAGGCTAACAACCACAAGGGCCTTTTTAAGCCTAGCCATGCATCCTGAATCTCTAACTAGTTCTGAAACCCTTGATATGTGTAAGAATAGGCCTTGAAGATGAACCATTTACAGGTTACCCATTTGCATTAGAGACATAGGAGCCAAACCAAGGATGAATTTACAGTTTCACATCCAATTGTCCAAGTTGCTCTTGAATTTGGTTTGGGAGGAATTCTGCTTCACACGGATGGGGAGCCTGTTCCATAGATGGGGTAGTCTCTGCGATACATACCTATCTCTCCAGCAGGTACTAGTTATATCACAGGCAAGGTTTATGTCTTTAGAACAGGTAATTCTGGACTGTTTATGTTGTGGATATGCAGGAGGTCCATCAGAATGGGGTCTGACAATGCCCTGTATGCCAGGCATATATCTCTCCTCAAAAACCTGCAGGAGATAGAATACAGGGATAGGGCCCTGAGGTGGTCATCATAGGACATATTACTTACACCCTGTATTCTTTTAGTGAGGAACCTCTGTGGATGTTCCAGTTGTTGGATATGCCTGGTTAGGTACATACCAAAAGGGGCATTGTACTCAAAGATATGTCTGATGAATGCTGAATAAAGTGGAAGAATGACTTCCTTGGACTTAGATGCCATACCTTTGTTTATAAGTTGTGCAATATAGTAGGATTTCCTCACCACTGTAGACAAATGATGATCAAAGGCTAGATTACTATCTATGTGTGTCCCTAAGTCCCTGACTACTGGGTTAACTCTAAGGGGTGTGTTGTCAATATGATAGTTACCAGGGATGGATAACTTACAAAAGGATAGCATTATGCACTTCATGGCATTTGGTTTTAGCTCTAACACCAGTTGTTTGTCTGTGTCAGCCCTTCCTGGAGAACATTTGTGTCAGTATGAGATTCAGTGACAGCTCCTAATTTGCAATCATCTGCAAATTTAGTCAGCCAGAGACCACTGACATTCCCCTTGACTTCTAAGAAGTAAACTTCAAAAAGGAGCTGTCCAAGGACTGATCCCTGAGGTACTCCATTTGTGACTGGTCTCTTTGTAGAGGTGGACTCCTCAGGTCTAACTTCCTGGGTCCTGTCTGTGTGCCAGTTGGATATCCAGCAGGAGACATACAGGTTTGTACCTAACCTCTTGAATTTGTCAACAATGCCTAAGTGGGGTATTGTGTCAAATGCCTTGGCCAGATCAAGTTAGGGCAGTGTGAATGATTTTGCCCTCCTCCATTCCTTTGGTGACCTTCTCAAAGAAGTCCACCATGTTGAGTAGACATGACCTGCCCTTGACAAAACCAAACTGGGTTGGGTCCAGTGTCTGGAGGTTTACTATATCTCTGTTTATCATCTCCATGATAATTTTTTCCATGGCTTTACATATAAGACTAATGAGATTTATGGGTCTGTCGTTTCCAGGGTCTGTAGATGGCCCACCTTTGTGTAGAGGGATGACTGCTGCCTTTCTCCATTCATGAGGCATGAAGCCTGTTTGGAGGCTACAGTTAAATAGTAATTCCAGAGGCCCAGATAGGTCATGTTTCATACTATTTAGAAGGCATCCTGGGATAGTGTCTGGGCCCATTGATGCAGTGTTGTTGGTCTTAGATAGAGAGCATTAAGGACCTGTTCTCTAGTGATAGTAGGGGGAGTGATATTTGATGATATGTCCTGAGGGAAGGCTGAGGGGGAGAGAGGAGTAAAGCTGGAGCTGAATGTATCAGCCAGGAGGTTTGCTATATCCTCTGGCTCAGTATAGATGACTCCATTTACAATGAGCTCTGCACACAATTGTGTATTGCCTTTGAGATTGCAGATGTAGCTAAAGAATGCTTTGTGATTGTCCTTGGCCTGGGAGGCCAAATGTACCTCAAATTTGGTTTTGACAGACTTTATTTGTCCTCTGAGTTGTTTGTTTAGTTTGAGGAGAGTGCTTTTATCCTGCTGGTGCTGCACCTCCTAATTTGTGCCATGATTTTCCTCCTCCTGTTATACATCCAATTGATTTTGTGATTCCACTAGGGTGGCTTGTTTTTTGAGTTGGTTCTGTACTTCTTCCTAGTGGATACGGCTGCCACTATGCAGCTATTAACATGCTTATACAGGGTTTCTATGAACAGTTCTGCATAGACAGAAGTGCTCTCAGGCTTTATAGGGGTTGAAATTTTGCCAGGTTTTCACTTAATAGCAGAAGGTTAGCCTTATAATAGTTCCTGAATATTCCCAGTTTAGGTGGTGGTCCAGGATTTATTTTTACTTCAAAGGAGACCATTTCTGTGGTCTGACCTTACCAGGGAAGACGTAATAGTTGGGGGTGTGCAGCACTCTGCCATATTAGTGAGGACCAGATCCAGTATGGTTGCACCCCTGGTTGGTGTATTGACTATTTGGTCCAGGGAGTTTGTGTTTACAACATCCAGGAATCTCTGTGCATGTACATTTGATGTCATATAGGATTCTCAGTTAATAGTGGGGTAATTAAAGTCATCCATGAATATGGTATTGGGTTCGATGGTTAGTGTTTCTAATGTGTTTAAATACATGGCATGGGTTTCCTGGGTCATAGTGGGGGACCTATTGCTTGCAAGACGTGGTATTGGATTTTATCTATGGTGATTTGAGCATGCAGCAGCTCAACTGCCTTGTCCTGTTTGACCAGCCTTGAAGTGTATTTATTTTTGATACACAAGCAGCAAACAAATAAATCCAAAGCAGCCCAGAAGTTGAAAATGTTGAAACACAGGTTACCTGTGTTTCAGTATTTATTTTTGATGTAAAAAGAGACACCGCCACCTTTAGTCCCTGCCTGTGAAGCAGCTTGTCTAAATGTGTGGAAGGCATTATAACCTTGCAATGCTGGTGTGCTGTCCATGGCTTTAAACTATGTCTCAGAGACCGCACAGACATTAGTATTCTCTAGGGTAAAGAGAGCTTCCTAGAAGTGGAGTTTTTTGTTTAGGATCCTAGCATTGAGCAGTAATACCTTTAGATTTTCTTGGTTTTGATTTGCTATGTCAGAAGTACTTCCAGTTTGGCATTGCCTAAAAAAAGGCACTATGGGGGAAGACAACGTTTTAGCTAATATTTGAAAACCTAGAGGGGAGAGGTGTAGACCACCCCTAGAAAAGCAGCATGGTCTGTTGACCATCTCCTTCCATGCTGACAAATATTGCATCCCCTTAGAATGACACCAGAAACTAAGCCAATTATTACATTCTAAGGCACTTCACTTCTTTAAGGAGAAATATTGATTATAAAAGGGTTACAGAATGCATTTTAACAAAGTACTCACAAGGGTGTCGTTGCTGCACAAAGTGAAAAATTAAACAATGTGGCATTTGAAAGTTCATATAGATGGAAGTACAAAAAAAAAAATAAAATAAAATACAACAATAAACACAGAAATTATCCTGGTTGATTTTCAAAACAAGTTAGAAAGGGCTAACAGCTGACTTTAAGTAGATGAAAAGTAAAACAGACAGTGGGGGGGATTCAATAAAGCCTATACAATTTTTTTTTCTGTCGGCATCGCATCAAAGTGTCTACACAGGTGGGAACATTTTTAAATTCAGTAAGCACTGCTTAGCGGCTCGCTCACATGTGCAAACCGGGAAAATTCTATAGCATGCAAATCACCTCATAAGCAGGTGAATCAAATGCAAATAAGGCAGGCTGAGCAATCCAACAAGCAGAAAGGCATTTGTGCAGAAATTCTGCATACAGAAGTGTATGCAGACAAAAGGGGATGTAAAACTGCAGAAATATGGACATAAATCCCCTGAAAATATTATACTACATATACATATGAGCAAAACTATTATTGTGGATGTCAGAAAGAGGAATGGTATAAGTTAAATTAATAATTTTTATTTTTAATAATCTTGTCATGTTTGTACTATGTGCTGTAGTGCACAAACGTGCTTAATAGAAAAGTAAAAAGGATTTTGTAATATTTGATAGAAATGTATTATAAGACTTGCATCGGGTCTGTAGAGACGTGCATTGCTGCTGTTGCTATGGTCATACAGCTATGAGCTCTGTAGTTTCCAGGCTGTCATCACAGATATGTATGCTAATGAGGTGGATTTATTGAATAGCAAAAAGGAGTAATTGTGTCTGCATATCCACTTCATGTAGGCTGTTAGACCATGTTGATGTTTACACAGGATGTGGCTGATATCAGAGGGGTGTGTGATGTCACTTCTAGGCTCTTTTAAACTCAGGTGTGTTTGCTTGGCATGCTGCATTGCTGAGCATATTCACGTGGAAAGACCTACCAGGGAACAGTGATGACATATGACATAAGCAGCAAGTCATTAAAACCGGATGTATTCAATTATTAATACTGACTGTTATATAAGCCATGCTACAAGGTGGATACGGACATACTACAAGAACTCATTGAGTTGTGCCACCCTCAACTCAGACCCAGAGTCAACCGAGGGGAGCCCATCCAAGTGGAAACAAAGGTATATGTATCCCTTAGGATATGAGCTACAGGTACTTTCCAAAGACCAACTGGGGACATGATGGGGGTGTCACAGTTATCTGCATCCAGAATACTCTACCAGTTCCTGGATGCCATGCTACCCCATGCCAGTGAGCACATATATTTTCCCTTCTCTCCTGAGGAGAGGGCCAGCAATATGTAATAGTTCTACCATGTAGGGCACTACCCTGAAGTACTGGGTGCCATAGAATGCACTCATGTACACATTAAGGCACTACCCGGTGAGCAGGGTAGAATCTAAGTTAACCGCAAGGGGTACCACTCCATCAACTGTCAGGTCAGGTGCAATGCCCAGGGGATTATCCTAAATGCATGTGCTGGCAGCCCTGGCAGTTATCATGACTCCCATATCTGGCACATATCTCAGCTGTACCAGATGTTTGCTGGGGGGACATCCCGCACGGCCATTTACTGGGTGATGTTGACTATGCACTGGAACCATGGATGATGACACATCAGAAATGCACACACATCCATGGAAGAATGCCATAATGAGGCACACTCACAAACAGGAACATCGTAAGAGCATGTGTTTGGGCTTCTGAAGTCACGGTTCCGGTGCCTGGATAAATCTTCTGGAGCCCTACAGTACTCTCCTGCCTGACGTGCACATATATTCACGGTATGTGCTATGCTACATAATCTGATCCTGCAGAAACAGTTGCAGCAGGATCAGCAAAGGGAAGGGATACACAGACCCACCATTGCCTAGGTCACCACAGCCACGGTCACAGGAAGACTCAAAGTTGGAACCCCCTGCTGATGTCCCTGTAAGCAGACATAGGCATGCTCAGTACACCCTGACTTTGGCTAAGAGACAATGCATAGCACATTCACTGACAACCTAGGGGCCTAGGGAATTATACCTTACTCCTACTTATATACATATATTAAAATTGATGCCAGGCAACCCACACAACCTGTATCTATCCATGTATTGCTTGCATTAGACAAAGAGTCATCCCTGAACTACAGTTCTGTCAACTGCTGCATTTGCAAGCTAAGTATCTACTCTACACAGTATGTGTAAGGATTATTATGATATGGTATGGTATGTACATTTATGCAAGTAAATATAGTGGGCTATTTGGACAGAAGTACCATCCACATGGGACTAGAGATACTCATTCCACAATCATGTGTTCTTTAATAGTCACTAGGCCTCATGCATGAAATAGTCAGTACATCAGTCAAGGGAGATGTTAGATGTGGGGTACATGACATTTGTACTACTGTGTATCCCAGCAGAATGTGCAGTGTTGCTCCCCCCACCGCCAACACAGCAGTGTTCCCTTATAACTGCTTTAACAGTAACTCACCAATGGTATATCAGCAGTCCAGGCAATCTCAGGGCAGTAACATAGAAACTGATGATACATTGTATGTCTTACTTAACGCAGGAATAATAAAATACATATTTATGCTATTGATTGTGTGATGAATGATGTCTCTCTGTCTGGCAGCCATTGATGGCTCAATGGACTAGGGAAGCTAGCATGTGTGATGGTATTGATGGCTCTAATCTAGAAGTATCCACTTATTTTGGATGTGAGGTATTACTATATTGTGTTTTACAGACTGTCAGTCTGTGTGTGGTGTAATATTATTAACCTCTGCCACATATAAATTACACCAGACAGCTGTAGAATGTTGTAGACACTTTGAGTGAAGGGCAGCATTGCAAAAACAGGGACAGATGTCATTGTCTGTAACACACAAAATCTCAGACTGGAGTACAGATAGGTGTGGGCTGGAGTCAGTTTATAAGTAGTGAGAATCCCACTGGGGATGCTCATACACAGAGTGCAATTCTGTTGCTCTTTGCTCACAATGACCTGTTATATATATATATATATATATATATATATATATATATATATATTTTTTTTTTTTTTAAACATTTCTAAGATTGTTTCCTGCATTTCCTGTAACTTGTCTAGTCCAGATACAGATTTACTGTAACCAGGATGGTTTCTAAGCTTCTGAGACCCCACAGCCTTTCTGTGTTGGAGGGAAGCCTTTTAGCTTATCGGTGGGAGTGGTAAGCACTAAGTAGCCTATCTACCACAAGAGCGGTTTCTGGCCTAGAAAATGTAGTTTATTGGCTGTTTGGCAGTTGTTCCATCTCTTTCAACTTACTGGTTCAAAAGCCTGCATTTGCACTTGTTTCCCATCTTTCCTGTAACTAGTCTAGTCCAGACACAGATTTTCAGTATCCAGGACTGTTTGTAAGCTTCTGAGCCCCCCCCCCAAGCCTTTCTGTGTTGGAGGGAAGCCTTCCAGCTTATCAGTGGGAGTGGTAAGCACTAGGTAGCCTATCTAACACAAGATCCAGGTACAAATTTTTAGTTTTAGCACTTGAATTTGCTTATTCATGCTCAGTACTTGTTCAGAACTTGTTAGCACTAAATAAGCTACACATTACTATAACACTCAACCTTCCTCTTTACCTAGAGGAAAACAGTTTTTCTACTTACTTTCCTCATTTGCTTAGAGAAAAACAGCTCTTGTACTCATTTTCCTCACTTGTCTAGAGGAAAGTAGTTTTTTTTTCAGGCATGTCCAATGGTCAGCTCATAGTGTTCTCCCCTGTCTATCTGATGAATTTGGGCATCTTGGCACAATGTAGCAATTGTCTCATGTACACAGACAACCCTCTCCTCCTACCACCCAACACCACAACCTGTGAGAGATGCACTTATCTAGCCAAACTGGAGGTAAAACTCTTTCCAACTAACAAACAATCAATAACGGACCACTACTGGTATGACAAACCAACAAAACGAGAAACCACCAAGTTGAAGAACACCAAACAAAGTTGTATCAGAATATGGCACTTTAATAGCCAAAAAAACAAACATGAACAACAAACGTGAAGCGCTTTTCATTTAACTCCTGTTAAACTTCTTCAGACTGTTACAAAACACTGACATCACTTCCTTTAATACAAAACCAAGTTGTAATTAATACTAAATTAAAACCACCTGCTCACAATTAATCAACTTCCTTAACCAAAAAAATAATACTTAAAATATATATATGAAATAAATAAATGAATGCAATAATCAGGGTGCAAGATGTACCTATTGGATAAAACTATGAATGAACAAGTAATGGAGGGGCTATAAAAATAAATATATTAAACAATAGTATAAAAAGTTAATAAATATATATATATGTATATATATTATAAAATGTTAGAAAGTATGTATATTATACATTTAAAATCTATATTGATACTAAAAACTTGAATGAATATTCTATTATTGATATTAATGACCTAATTGACATATATACAAAATATGTAACAATTTAATATAGTACTATAAACACTTCATTATTAAGTTTAAATACTAGTCAAAAACATGTATTTTAAAAATGTTAAAAGAATATTTTTTATGCATTGTATAAAATACATTAAAAGTACAATAAAAAGAACTATAAAAAGAAGACAAGCTATTAAATAATGGCATACAAAAGATCCAAAATTATTTCCAAGAGAGATATAGTGATGTCACCATGTCATACAATTTTATTAAATTATTTCAAAGAGAATCTATATTTCTCTTTGAAATAATTTTGAATCTCTTGTATGCCATAATTTAATAGCCTGTCTTCTTTTTATAGTTCTTTTTATTGTACTTTTAATGTATTTTATACAATGCATACAAAATATTATTTTAACATTTTTAAAATATATATTTCTTTGTCTAGTATTTAAAATTAATAATGAAGTGTTTATAGTACTATATTTATTAAATTGTTGTTACATATTTTGTATATATGTCACTTAGGTCATCAATATTAATAATAGAATATTCATACAAGTTTTTAGTATCAATATAGATTTTAAATATGTAATATACATATGTTCTAACATTTTATAATATATATATATATATATATATATATATATATATATATATATATATATATATATATATAAACTTTTCATACTATTGTTTAATATATTCATTTTTCTAGTCCCTCCATTACTTGTTCATTCATAGATTTATCCAATAGGTATATCTTGCACAGTGATTATTGCATTCATTTATTTATTTCATATATATATTTTAAGTATTACTTTTTGGTTAAGGAAGTTGATTAATTAATTGTGAGCAGGTGGTTTTAATTTAGTATTAATTACAACTTGTTTTTGTGTTAAAGGAAGTGATGTCAGTGTTTTGTAACAGTCTGAAGAAGTTTAACAGAAGTTAAACAAAAAGCGCTTCACATTTGTTGTTCATGTTCATTTATTTTGGCCATTAAAGTGCCGTTTTGTGATACAACTTGGTTTGGCATTCTTCAGCTTGGTGGCTCCTCATTTTGTTGGTCTCTTTCCAACCAAGACTGAACTTGACAGTCAAGAGGAGAAGGTAAACACTTGCACCAAATCACACTCATGCCACTAAACCTACACCACCAAAATCCACAAATAGAAACACAAAAACATTCACAAATGCTCTCAATAATAATCTGCTCAAGCAACAGAGACCGCCAAAGCAGAAACGCAAGCAACCTCCACCCTCCCCAACACAACCCAAATGACACATAGCCCATAGGCTAAATGTGCCATTAAACCACAGCCCATAAGGCAAAAAAACGTACCCAACAGACTAGTCATAGGTGACTCTATAGTTAAGCACACTGATGTCCCACTCACCAGGCTAAACAAGGAGAAGGTTACTGTCAGCTGCCTGTCGGATGCCAAGATCCGCCACATAACCCGCACACTCAGGTCACTCCACAATGAGTACAAATATGACACTGTCATTGTCCATGTTGGTGTGAATGACCTGAGACGTACCTCCCTGGACTACATGAAAAGAGACATGGAAGAGGTCTCCGATCTTGTAGCCCAGGCAGGTATGACCTTAGCATTAAGCAGCATCCTGCCATCTGTCAGAATGATACCACTGTACAAGGACAAAATTATTGACTTCAACAATTGGTTAAGCATCTGGTGTCATTCAAAGGGGATCCAGTATTTGTCTGCCTGGGGTGACATGGTCGACAGACCACGATGCTTTGCCAGAGATGGCCTGCACCTGTCACCCTTGGGATTCCGGATACAGGCTAAAGGTCTTGCCCCTATAGTGCCTTTTTTAGGCAAGGTTCAAATGACAAATTCACCACTGTAACAGGAACAGGCAAGCAAAAACTGAGGGTAATGCTACTCAATGCTAGAAGTCTAAATCTCAAAATGCACTCAGTTGTGGCACTCCTTAAAATGGAGAATATCAATATCTGTGCAATGACTGAGACCTGGTTCAAGGCTCTAGACAGCAGCCCTGCATTATCAGGCTATAACTCATACCACCCTTTTTGGCCATCTAACCTGGACCAGAACACCAAAGGTGGAGGTGTGTCTATATTCATTAAGGATATCCACACCTCCAGGCTAGTTGGGCAGCATAATGCATCGGAGGTTCTCCAAGTGCAACTTACTCTGGGCAAAACTGCAATCCAAATTGTAGCTTGCTATAGATCACCCACCATGCCTAAGGATTCCCACTTCTCTTTTCTTGATATACTGGAAAATATTAAGGTTCAACCAAACACCCTAATAATGGGTGATTTCAACTACCCCACCATTAACTGGGAAAACTACTCATGTACTAAATCCTTCGCTCAACACTTTCTGGAATTCATAAATCCCAATGCCCTGGATCAACTTAACCACACCCCCATCAAGGGCAACAATATCCTAGACCAAATAATTACCAACATGAGTGACCGGTGTTCCACATCTAAAGTAAACTCCTTGTTGGTCAGATCCGACCATAAGCTAATCACCCTAGATATCCGCATCCCGCCCCCACCCCCCATTAAGGAAACCATGGTAAAAAAATTCTCCAAAGCCAACTTCATACTTCCTAAGACAGAAGTGGCGAACTTCATGCCACCCATGCAGATGGACAATACAGGTAAAACTGCTGAATCCTACACAAATGCACTCTATAAGCACTTACACAAGTGCATGGATCGTGCTATCCCAAAAAGAACCAAGATGCTATCTTCCAAAAAAAGGAAGCCAATCTGGTGGTCCCCTGCCATAAAAAAACTCTACAACAGAAGGAAGAAACTGTTGCGAAAAAGAGTAAAATCCCATGAGTGGAGGAGCTCCCTGGTCAGCCTCAGTAAGAAGCTCAGATCCCTTATAAGATCCTCCAAAGCTAGCTATGAAAACAAAATTGCCACTGATTCTAAGGGCAACCACAAAGCATTCTATAGCTATGTCAAGGATCTCAATGACAGCATCCAGATCTGCTCTGAGTTATAGCAATACATCATGAAAATTACAGAACCAACTGATATTGCCAACATCCTGGCAAATAGGCTGAGTGCTAACTTTACCCCCCTCTCACTCCCTAAAGGGCCCATATCTATACAGGAGGAATGCAGAGTCCCTGTATTCACATCTATGCAGGTAAAAGTTGCACTCTCTAAAACCAAAAACACAGCATCCATGGGACCGGACAACATCCCAAGCTACGTTTTAACACGAACTTCAGAACGAACTGGCTCCCCACCTAAGCACCATGTTCAATAATAGTCTCACATCAGGCTTTGTGCCCACTGAATGGCATACAGCAACAATTATCCCACTCCACAAAGGGGGAGCCACCACTGATCCTGGGAACTATCGCACTATTAGCCTGATGAGCCTGGTCTGTAAGGCCATGGAATATTTCATCCTGGAACTCATAAACAAAGACATTGGTAACCTCCAAACTCTGGACCACTCCCGGTTCACGTTTATGAAAGGTAAATCATGCCTTCTGAACCTGATCGACTTCTTTGAGACAGTCACCAAAGCAACAGATGAAGGTAAGGTGGTTCACACAGCCTATCTTGACCTTGGCAAGGCTTTCAACACCATCCCCCATTCGTGAATTATGGCTAAACTCACTAAACTAGGTATAAATCCTTACGTCACAAGATGGGTTGCCAACTGGCTCACAGACAGATCCCACACTGTAAAAGTTGCAGACTCCAAATTTGACTTCAAATCAGTGACAAGTGGAGTACCACAGGGTTCAGTCCTCGGACCTCTCCTGTTTGGTATCTACTTCTCTGAAGTACAGGCTAAAACAGAAGGCCTCGGGCTAATGAAGTTTGCAGATGACTGCAAACTAGGACCCATAGTCAAGTTTCCAAATGATGTGGACATCCTACAGAAGGGCCTCAATGAGACAGATGCCTGGTGTCATAGGCATGGCCTCAAGCTCAATGCCAAAAAGTGCATAGTCATCTTCTTTGGTAAAAACTCTGTACCCATGAACTACAACATAAATGGCAGTCTACTTAATGCCAAATGTGTGATAAGAGACCTTGGGAAGCAGGTGGACAGTAGTCTCTCCTTTGATAAGCACATCACCACAGTAATCAGGAAATCTTTCTGTGTGACACACCTCATCACAAAAGGGTTCTCATCCAGGAAAAAGAGGTCATTATTCCACTCTACTCGGCACTCATTAGACCCATCATAGAGTACAATGCCCCTTTTGGAATGTACCTCACAAGACATCTCCAGTAGCTGGAAAGGCCAAAGAAGTACCTCACAAAGAGGATTACTGGCCTCAAACAAATGCCCTACACTGACTGTCTCAAAAAACTCCAGCTTTACTAGGTAGCATATCACCTACTCAGAGGAGATCTCTGCCTAACATATAAAGCTATGTTAAACCCAGAGCTGTTGGACATGCTACACCTAAAGAAATCCCAATCTCTCCAAGCTACACACTCTAGGGACCTAAACTTTGCCACCACAATAAACAGGACATGCTGGAAGAATAGATTACTGTCCCAGAGACTTCCTATACTCTGGAACAAGCTACCCATCAATGTCAAGCAAAGTTCCTCATTAGTACTCTTCAAAAAAAATCTTGATAAGTGGACGGGAAATAGGAAATACACCCCGGGGATCACTTCTGTGGCTCTGCTCAACAGGGGCACAGCAAATTAACTTCCTTTGGTGGTGTTAGCCTGGAAACCTTGTTGGCTAGGCTTACTTAGGGCCTTGGGCCATTAGTCTAGTACCTACCTATGAACCTATGCACACACATATATATATATATATATATATATATATATATATATATATATATATATATATAGGTCCACTTCTAAATCTTGAAAGCTCATAATCTCAAAATTCAAAATACTGAGTCCAAAATCTTGAAAGTTCAAAGTACTGAAAACTCAAAATACTGAATTTCATAATATCAAAAAAACAGAGTACACCAACACATACAATATTCTAACACAACTACATAACATAACATACTACACTTCTCCAACTATAAGCAGGGGACAAGCCCCACTGTACCCCGAGGAGCTGTGCCCACCACACCCCCTCCTCCTTAAATATATCAACTCCAAGATTGCACACCACAAAGGAAAATGGCAAACATACCATTACTTGCTTCATGACTGCCTGCTGTAACCTTAGCCATATTCCCTTTTAATATGTGCAGTAAAGTGTGATCTCAGAGTTTATATATTTAAGTAGCAGGTGGAGTGGAGGCACAGCCCCCACGTGGGGGTGCAGGGGGGCTTGCCACTGTGCTAATAGTTTGTGTAAACTAATATGCTTTGTCTTTTATTTGTTTCTCTGTGTACTTCTGGTGGGGTATAGTAAGTGTTAGTATCCTGTAGTTTTTTTCAATATTATGAAATTCAGTATTTTGCATTTTGGACTCAGTATTTTGAATTTTGAGATTATGAGCTTTCAAGATTTAGAAGTGGACATATATACATACATATATGTAAATATATATATATATATATATATATATATACATATATATATATATATATATATATATATATCTATATAAAGACAAACATCTCTGTCTCTTCCCATATATCTACATAATACACACACAAAGACACACAGACAGACACACACACACACACACACACACACACACACACACACACACACACACACACACACACACACACACACACATAGATATATGGATCTACTTTTCTTTGTCAAAATTTCATTATTTCGAAAAAGAAAAGTAGAGGACCACTTACGTGAAAGTGCACTTAAACAAAAGTGCACATTCACGAATATCGGTTCAACGAACCGATAAAAAACACAAAAACTGTGTTTTGCAGGGGAGCAACCCCCCCTGCACCACTCACACCCCCACAACTTAAATATACGAACTCCGAGATCGCACTACAGTGTGGAAACAGGTAAATTCCCTTTTCCCTACTGTAGTGTTCTTCGGCACCGCAGTGTTTCTTAGTGGTTCGTTGAACCGTTATTTGCGAAAGTGCACTTTTGTTTAAGTGTACTTTCACGTAAGTGGTCCTCTACTTTTCCTTTTTGAAATAATGAAATTTCGACAAAGAAAAGTAGACCCATATACACACACACACACACACACACACACACACACACACACACACACACACACACACACAGATATAGATATATATATTTATATATAATATCATACACACACACAGCTACATTTATATATACATCTCTGTTATATACATAAATATGTGTGTGGATGTCTGTGTTGTCCTACATACCCTGATAATGATGAGTAAAGTTGCACTATGACACATATAATGTTGCTCAAAGGATTCAAAGTAAAGGCTCAACAGTACATAAGGCACTTACTTACAGACAGCTGTGCCTGCTGGATGTCACCACACATATAGCAACAGGTAGACAGGTGGTGTAATGTATAATTTTTCCACGCACACATTGACAAGGCACATTGTTGCTGCCCATAGGCCTGCTCATCCAAATGCAAACAGTCACATATGGTGAAAATGGCAACTGTAGCCACATAGCAAGGATAAATAACAGTTATCTGACTGCTAGGCTACAAGATGCAGATAACAGTAAGGAGCAATATCAGTCTGCAGGCCACAGACGCTGTTCCGCACAAGCCTAGTTTATGTAATCCACAAGTAGATTTCTTGCAGTCATGCATAAAACAGATGTTGGCCATAGTGCATGTGATAAGTACTGAGTTATATATCATGAAAGACTAGATAGGTAGGGATTCTAATCTCACTCCAGCCCACTGTGTGTGTGTGTGTGTGTGTGTGTGTGTGTGTGTGTGTGTGTGTGTGTGTGTGTGTGTGTGTGTGTGTGTGTGTGTGTGAGCTACTTGGACAGGTACATGAAGCACTTGGTGGACAGAGAGAGTGCTGGAGGTTTTGGCTTGGCCACTCAGGTGAGGTCCCAACCCTATAGCTGTGCAAGTGGGGGCTCTTACTGTGAATCTGGATAAAGAGGGAGAAACCAGTCCCAGACTGTCTGTGGTCTCTGTGTGCTCTTAAGGGCAATTGTACTTTACTGTGTGTGTACTTACTATCTTCCCAGTGTGTACATTCCCTAGTGTTGCCAGTGGTGAGGATTGAGGCTCCTAGATTACTGGGTCAGTGCTGGTGTTTATGTGAGTTGGTGTGGTAGTCCAAGCCACTGCACGTGTCTGAGGACGAGGAAATGATATAGTCTATGGGGGAGGTTGTCTTCAAGGTTTGCAACCTTGTTGTAGCAGTGCACAAGCTTGTTTAGATGAATTAGATGGATGTGCGTCAGTACTGGTGCTGAGTAGAGGAAAGCAGGTAATAGGAGGATAATGTCAATATCACATCTTGCAGTGCTAGAGAGATAGAGAGATGGGTTTTGACATATAGAAAGCACTTTGGTGTGTTGTTTTACTCTATGTTGAGTGGGGAATTCAAAGTTTAGATCTTTGTGTATGTAAACTCCTTGTAATTTGGTTTGTGTAACAAGTTCTGTTTTGCTATTATTGGAGGAGGTAATAGTGAAGCCACTTTCTTTATTGCAACATGTTTGAGAGTGAAGAGAATTAGCTTTGCTTTATAAGGGTTTAGGAATAGTTGGGAGATAGTAAGCCATTTTTTAAAAAGTAGAGGATTCCTGGGTCAGTTTTTGTAGGGAATTAAGATTCCTTGTTGAGGAGATGATGATAATATCACCTGCATACTTTGTAAAGGTAACATTTGTAATGGCCACATAAAGGTCATTAAATAAGGTGCTGAACAGGATAGGTCCCTGTATGGATCCTTGTGGGAACCCAACTGCAACAGTAGGAAAGAATGAGATATCAGTGATCATTTTATTCCCAGGATAGAGAGGAATTGTCAAGGCATAGATTGCAGAGTTTTTGTAAGAGTAAAGGGTGGGCGACAGTATTGAAAGTTTTGGTTAGATAGAGAAAGAACAGATATAAATTTATCATAATTACTCTTTGTGTTAATGTTAGCAAAGTTAATGATGGCAATGGAGATACTATGGTGTGTGCGCAAATCACTCATTGACTACCAAACTGCAAAGGTGCTGCACTTTTTGGCCCTGTAAGCTGATGACAACCTCCAAACTGCCCTCTTCTACAAGGCCTGCTGATGTCCTATACCTCACGACCGACAGCTACAGTTCTAAGGTCAGCCTTAAGCCATAGTGTGTGTGATAAACATTGTGATTTAGAGTGTGTAAAACTAGATAGGTAGGGGTTTTAATCTTACTCCAGGCTACTCAGTATATGTGTGTGTGTGTGTGTGTGTGTGTGTGTGTGTGTGTGTGTGTGTGTGTGTGTGTGTGTGTGTGTGTGTGTGTGTGTATCTCCCTGCAAAGTAACTGGTAATCTCTCATTGACTACCAAACTGCTATGGTGCTGCACTTTCTGGCCCTGTAAGTTGATGATGTCCCCCCAAATTGCCGTCTTCTACAAGGCCTGCTGATGTCATATATCTTATAACTACCAACTGCCATTCCAATGTCAGGCTTAAGCCATGGTGCGTCTGATAAGGACTGTGGTCCATAGTGTGTAAGATTAGATAGATAGGTTTTCTAATCTCACTACAACTCACTCAGTGTGTGTGTGTGTGTGTGTGTGTGTGTGTGTGTGTGTGTGTGTGTGTGTGTGTGTGTGTGCATGCATGTGTGTGTACGTCTATGTGATGTAAATATGATCCCCTCAGTGACTTAGAAAAAGGCAGAGTTTTGCTGTTTTTTGGTTGTAGCCAGTGGGGTGGGCCTCCAAATGCCCGACCACAACAAGGCCTGCTGATGTCATCAAGCATAAGATGTCCAAAAGAGATGGTAATAGCAGACTTGAGGTGGGGCACTTGCATTATGTACTGTGATGTGTAGTGTGTACCACTAGATAGGTATGTGTTCTAACCTACTTGCAGCCTACTTGGAGTGTGTGTGTGCTATGTAGTGTCCTGTAAACATTAATTGGAGGTGGTGCTATCCTCAATGCAGCCAGGTTTGTGTGTGTGGCTGTTAGTGCATTTTACATCAGCTTATGGAATCATAGGATCTTTGATGAAGCCGAATGAGTTGGTCTGTTTGCCATTAGGCAGGATTCTGTTTCAAAGGTGTGTTAAAGTCTGCTAGACTGATCTCTCCACCAGCTTGTATTACTAATGTCACTCACCAGGTAAATGTCCTTACAGTGAGTTATCCATGTATCATGCCACCTACAGATACATAGCATTTCCAATCAAGCAGTGTCAGACATTGCCCTGTATGCAAAGCATAGATCACATCTGAGTAGTCTACATGCCACAGGCTATGACAGTGATTTCAGATGATCCCCACTGGACAGATACTGAATACACAAAGTTCCCTTGTGAGGGACTATTGTGTTGTGTACAATTGCCAGTAGCACTTGGAAAGGTACACTACAAATGGCCATTGCACTTCAATATTGGCATGCTGGAAAAGTACATGGAGATTTTGAGTATGTCAATTTCAGGTGACAGTGCCCTCAGTTATGACATATGATTTCCTTCTTACCACTGAGGAGACATGGTAATCTAAAGTAAATTAGGTGTAAGCCTGTGTGGTCAGGCCTGTGTGCCCAGGTCTATCACCCCTGAGTATGTACATCAGATGTTGCTACTGATGTGCTACTGACCAGGTACATAGGTGTTAATGATGGAAATGATACTACATAGATATTTGGATGGAGTTTATGGCCATTAGTATGTCAACAGGCATTTGTTCATCAATACCATCTTTGAGGATATTGACATAACTCACAGATTCTACAACTGCTCAGAGTTTGCAGGCATCATCCAACATTGTCAGCCACAGACATTCAATTTTTGCTTGTACCATGGTTAAAAGGATTCCAAGCAGTAGAGTACTCAGGACCAAGCCCTGTTGAACACTGCCGGTTACAAATCAGCTACTGGAGGCAGATTCCCCTATTTTGAGCATGTGTTCCATCAGTGAGCCACTTAGTGACAATTATAATAATATTACCATTGATGTCTAAATGTCATCCCAAACCATGGCATACTGATGTATCTTGATAGACACAAGTAGACTCATATAAGCAAAGGTGGTGTATGGATTCATGGAGCTGCTCCAGTAGCTGGCAATGGCTTGATTAGGTACTCTTCCAGCAGTGAATAGTACCTGCAGTATCTCCAGGAAATCACACTGTTTCACCAATCTGGGTGTGTATCTATCCTTAATGAATATGTATACATCACCTGCATTACTGTGCACACTGTCAGTTTGAGGTCTGAACATGTGGAAGCACATGTAGTCTGTTATGGCTTTGGTGCTGCCCACAGACTTCATTCATATGTATGACTGCACAAATGTCTGCATATTCCAAGGTGGGGACACCTTACACAGAGTTAGGTTTAGTGTTGCCATTCCTAGTGTGTAGCAGCATAAACGTGATGTTGTATGAAGACAGTGTTCTCAATGGAAAGTTTTCCCTCCAGGCAGTGCCTATAAAATGCACTGTGGGGTGTCAGCAGCCTTGGCCAGTACTCAACATCCCAGGGGGGACAGATGAAGACCATCTCTGGCAAAGCATTGAGGTCTGTTGAGCAAGTCATCCCAGGTGGACATGTAGTGGATCCCCTTCCAATGACACCACACACTAAGGCAAATATTTACATCCATCATTTTCCATGTGTATTGAGGCATCATCCTAGGTGAGGGTCAAATATAGTTGAAAGCTATGGGCATACTAAATTCAGTGATGTGTCCTCATACTGTCTGGTGACATATGCCCTGAGTCATGCATACCAACAGGAACTATTATGTCATCATTACATTACCTGATATTCATTGACTTGTATCAATATGTGGTATGCCGTATCGTGTCAACCCACAGGCAGCTAACTGTGACCTTTCCCATATGTAGCCTGATGACATGGATATCAATGTGTCTCACAATGTAATCACCTATAAATAATAGGTTTGATTGCATGGTTTGCCTCAGGTGTTTGAGTGGTGAGACAGTGGTGCATGAGCTATTATGTGTACTGTTGTCTCCATAGGTATGATTATCTGCACTGAGCTTGCATATTGTTTTCTGAGGTGTCTGTTGTTTGAGAATGTGTCTGGTAAGGAGCTCCACACATGCAGGTGTGTATGATGTTGGTGTGCATGATGCAGGAGGTGAGCTGTGCTTGTTGGCAAAATGCTCATTGCCATATGTACTGACTGGTGTGTGAGACACCATTGAATCAAGGTTTGTAATACAGTCACATCTCTCACACATTGTGTTTGTGTGGCATAGAAGTAGAGGGGTGGAGATACTTTCCACAGCTCATCAACAGTCATTGATACTGCCATTAGTAATACAGTCATGTTTGTGTGTACATCACAGTGGGCCATCATTAGGCATTGTCATGACAGATTCTGAAATGTAACATGTTGTCACCTCTATGTAGGTCCCCTAAGGTAACACAGATGCTGACATGTAACATGATGTCACCTTTATGTAGGTCCCCTAAGGTAACACACCATACAGTGTGCCATAACATGTTTGTGTGATTACAATGCTTTGCCAGGCATGTGGCCCTTGGATTGATCATAATCCTGTTATTAGGCTTGGTTGCAATACCATACCTACAAATGTGACAAATTTGCAAGCCCAGCAATGTTAGGGTCATGCTGCTATACACTTGGGGTTGACAGCCTGAAACACAGTGTTTGTAGGCATTCCTTACAGTGAAGATGTGGATGCCCATGCATGCACAGAGGACTTGTTCAACTCTGCAGACATTACTTTGGCCTTGCAAGTCTACAATGCCTGTCAAGCAACCAGACAGCAAACTGGATGTTGTATGACATGATGTGGGAATACAGACATGTGTCTTGGGTACGTAACTGTGCAGTGTGACATACCTAGGACATGTGGCAGGTGGACACACTTTGGCCAAAGGTGGCCACTCCTATGCAGTAGGCCTCAGAGCCATGTCATGCAGATATCCACCATTAAGCTGTTGAAGAACAGAATGCATGAATTGCATTCTTCTTGTTTGAGCAACCTTGGACATCTATGTCACTGGACATTGCACATTATATTGTGACACTGCAGCTGTGCTCCTAATCACCATCTGGTCAGTACCCTAGTGAAATATCACCAGTCCTGGAACAGAAGGCATAATACATGCACATGTCAACTGATTGTTCAGGTTGCTAATCAGGCATCTACATGGCAAAGGGTATGTGACACCTGCAGACCCTTGCATGACATGGGACAACTATGTGAATGACCAAACAGGCTGTTTCCTGCTTCTCATCATGAGCTTCATAGTGATGTTTTGTTTCTGCTGAGATAAAAAAGTATCGGAGCATGGTACCCCATGAGAGAGTGGTTGTTGTGAGACCAGCATTAGTAGTATCCAGGCACCAGCAATTCAGGTGACTGGAAGCCAATCTGGTGGTTCCCTGCCATAAAAAAAAATCTACAACAGAAGGAAGAAGCTGTTGCAAAAAAAGAGTAAAATACTAAGATTGGAAAAACTCCCTGGTCAGACTCAGCAAGAAGCAGAGATCCCTCATAAAATCCTCGAAAAACAGTTATGAAAATAAAATCTCCACTGATTCCAAAGACAACCACAAAGCATTCTACAGCTATGTCAAAATCTCAATGCAACACTCAGATCTGCTCAGAGCTACAGCACAATGGCACTAAATATACAAAACCAACCAATATTGCCTACATCCTGGCAGATAGATTCAGTGCTAACTTTACTCCCCTCTGACCCTCCAAAGCGTCCATCTTAATACCAGAAGAATGCAAACACCTGTAATCACAGATGAACAAATAAAGCCTGCACTCTCCAAATCCAAGAACACAGCATCCATGGGACCAGACAACATCCCAGGCTGCGTACTGCATGAACTGCAGAACAAACTGGCACCTCATCTAAGTGCCATATTCAATCATAGCCTGACCTCAGGCTATGTGCCTACTGAATGGCGCACAGTGACGGTTATCCCACTCCACAAAGTGGGTGCCACCACAGACCTTGAAAACTGCTGTCCCATTAGCCTGACAACCCTGGTCTGCAAGGCCATGGAACGTATCATCTTGGAGCTTATAAACAAAGACATAGGTATCTTCCAAACCCTGGACTGCACTCAGTTTGGGACTGTAAAAGGCAGAGCATGTCTCCTAAACCTGATAGACTTCTTTGAAGCAGTCGCCAAGGCCGTAGACGAGGGTAAGGTGGTTCACACAGCCTATCTAGATCTCGCCAAGGCTTTTGGCACCATCCCCCACTCTGAAATTGTAGATAAACTCACTAAACTAGGTAGAAATCCCTATGTCCCAAGGGGGGTTGCCAACTGGCTCACTGACAGAACTCACGATGTGAAAGTAGCAGACTCCAAATCTGACTTCAGACCAGTGACAAGTGGACTACCACAGGGTTCAGTCCTGGGTCCTCTTCAGTTTTGTATCCACTTTTCTGAAGTACAGGCTAACACAGAAGGTCTTTAGCTAATGATGTTCATAGATGACTGCAAACTAGGAGCCATAATCAAAACTCCTAATGATGTGGACATCCTACAAAAGGGCCTCAGTGAGACATATGCCTGGTGTCAATGCCATGGCCTCAAGCTCAATGCCAAAAAGTGCATTGTCATTCCCTTTGGTAAAAACTCTGTACCCATGAGCTATCACATAGGTGGTAGTCTACATAACACCAAAAGTGTGATAAGAGACCTTGGGACACAGGTGGACAGTAGTCTCTCCTTTGATAATCACATCGCCACAGTAGTCAAGAAATCCTTCTACGTGGCACACCTCATCACAAAATGTTTCTCATCCAGGATAAAAGAGGTCATTGTTCCCCTCTACTCATCACTTATTAGACCCATTATAGAGTTCAATGCCCCTTTTGGTATGTACCTCACAAGACATCTACAACAACTGGAAAGGCCGTAGAAATACCTCACAAAGAGGATTACCAGCCTCAAACAGATGCCCTATGTAGACTGTCTCAAAAAACTCCAGCTTTACTCCATCACATATCACCTACTCAGAGGTGATCTCTGCCTAACATACAAAGCTATGTCAAACCCAGAGCTGTTGGACATGCTCCACTTAAAGAAATCCCAATCCCTCCGAGCTACATGCATTAGAGACCTAAACCTTTTCACCACAATAAACAGAATATGCTGGAGGGATAGATTCCTGTCCCAGACACTTCCCATACTCTGGAAAAAACTACCTATATATATATCAAACTAACCTCCTCATTAGCAGTCTTCAAGAAAAATCTTGATGATTGATGGGAAATAGGAAATTCACCCCGGGGATCACCTCAAGGGCTTTACTTAACAGGGGCACAGGAAAATAATTTTCTTGGGTGGCAAAAGCCAGTGTACCTTTTTTGCTAGGATTATATAAGCCGTAGGGTCAATAGCCTAGTACCTACCTATGAACCTATAAATAACATAACAGTAAGTATACTGACAAAAATCAAACGAACAAGACTCCATCTAATAACCACACCAGAAATCTGGAAGAAAAGGCAAAAGTCCATTTAAAACTTCACAGATTTATTACAGACAGTTAAGTGCTTTCGTCCCCAAGTGGGACTTCTTCAGACCTGCCATTATTAAAACGCAAACCATTTAAATGTATCTCAAACTAATCATGTGACATCCAGTAAACCAATCAGTTTGATAAAACAATAAAACACTTAAGACTGTGTATATAGAACCTAGTGCTTATACTATTACACAAATGCACAAAACAGTATAATAACAGATGAGTATGCCCCTGACATATATGGATTCATATTAGAACAACAGCTCCTTAATTTATTAGATATTAAATGTATGTTTACATAACACCAACTTTAGAAATACACATAAATAATATCTATTCTAAAAAAAAAACTACTAAACATATAAACTTTTTAATAATGGCAGTTCTGAAGAAGTCCCACTTGGGGACAAAATGCTTAACTCTGTAATAAAACTGTGGAGTTTTATCTGGACTTCTGCTGTTTCTTCTGCATTTCTGATCATGGTAAATATGTTAACAGCAAACCAGTGTGACATAACCCATAAGGCCAACGTAACTGTTAGTTTAAAAGAATATATTAATATCAAACCATAGCAATAAATAACAGTAATAAATTAATACATTTCATAATGATAAATTAGAGGGGTGGGGAGAGAGAAAAACATACCATTAGCGACCTTGCAGTTGATATTGCTATACAGACTAATAAGACATACTTCTACAAGTGTGCAGTGTCACTTGTGTCTACAGTGACTACAATTCTTGTATAGATGATGTTACATGTACATAGCTCTCAACCTGTTAGCATAGGTGAGTGTGGGCCAAACTCTAACAAATGCAGGTACACAACTACAGAGAACTGCTTTACATAGTTGGCTCAGACATTACTTCCAATATGTTCTGTAAACAGATTTGCCAATAAATTGCATTCCAAGTAATGTCATTTATCTGCTAATCAAAGACCAGACATCCAAAAAATCATGACGCTTGAGAGGTATGTTCATGCACACTAATTAGACTAGACAGCCAGTGATTTCTTAGTTGGCTGCCATGGGATTAGAACTCACAAGCTGTGACTCCAGGGAACATATACACTAAATTTAACAGCTGACTGCTGTCAGATTAGAAGACATGCAGTGCATAAAGGACTACTTCATACTTATTGGAATGATTATTTATCAAAGAACGATCCTGCGTTACACTTTATTGATATTGTTCCTTAAAATCTAGTACTTATACACATGCATATCTGCTGAAAACATGAGCTACCTTACCCATATACCTTGTTCCTGGAGTGGGAGGAATAAATAGCATTATTTGACTAGAAATGGCCATAACATAGGCTTGAACATTACTGTGGGTATTACACTACATTTATCAGTCCTTTTTTTCTGCAGTCTTTATTCATTTCTGTTTTACAGTTGGCTGGTGTCAAATTAGAAGACACATGCAGTGAATACAGCAGTACTGCACAGTTATTTGAACAGATTACTTCTCAATGCACAAACCTGTACCTTAAAATCAGGCATTTGTCCCGTCCCCCCTTTAAATAACCACACCACACACACAAAGACATTTGACAACCTTTATTAAACTGTACTATACAATGAACTATATACACATAAAACCAACATTAATTATCTTCCTCAGCAACGATGATCTGTGGGCAGCATCACCAGTCACTCTGGATGAACTTTACCTCAGGGCAGCGTACCTACTCACCCTGATACCTCCTCCACCGGGGCAGCATACCTACTCACCTACATAAACAGTCAGCGCACCTGCTCACCTCACCATCATACCAAACCATAAACCAATAACCATCTTCTTTAGAGGGGGAACAGAAGAGGACATTCCTGTCCCTCTTCTCTGCCTCAAATTGCCCACATCTTCCATCTATATATAAAAGAGGAGGGTGGGAGGGCCACCAACTCACACCAAATGTGCCTACTTCCTTTAATCCCTAACACTTAGTACTGTCAGAATTCCCACCTACTCCTACCTCACTTCCTTTTACATCTCCCTCTCTCCTTAACCCTTTCACCACCACAAACCCACTATCCTATCCACCTACAATCCTTACCTTACATTCTACCTCTATACTCTCCCCACACCCCTTTACCCCTTTACCCCCTTACTCAAGGGACCGGAACAACTTAGTTTGTCCCAGACTGCATTTATACACATACATATTTGGTCATAACATCAGCTACCTTACCCATACACCTTGTCCGTCAAGTGGATGGAATGTACAGCATTATATGACATAAACTGGCCAGAACACAGGCTTGAAACTTCCTATGGGTATTGCACTACATCTATCAGACAGTTTTGCAGCAGTCTTTATTCATTTCCTTTGTACAGTTGACTGGTGTTAGATTAGAATGCACATGCAATGACTACAAGAATAGTGAGTACTTCTTTGTTTGAAACAGTACATATCACATCACCATCACCCTTTATAATCTATTTATTACTGTTGCTTCAAGTCTGGCATGTACAGCATGGATAGCTGTGTCAGACCTGGAAGTAATAACCCATTTATCCTCATCATAACCTGCTTGCAATCTACAGCATATTTAACAAAATGAGCACAGCAGAACAATGACTGTTAATCTGGGTAGACCACAACTTCAAATGATGTTTGTAAGCTGTACTACACGATAATGCATGATTACTTGATTTAACTTGATTTACCATTTCATGTAGGTATTAACAAATCACTAAACATTTTACATTTCCAAAGTAAGTTATAGCTGACTGCTAGGCCTGCAATCTCTGTAAATATTTTTTTTATCTTGACACTACATTATACATTAGGTTATTGCTTTGCTTTTTTCCTACTCACCACAGTCACGCCTCATGCTCAACACTGCAAGTCCTCTGTTGTGCAACTATTATAAGAGAAACAAAGCATTATGCATACCAGTTTTGCACATATTCAGTTTGTATACTTAATAAATCACTGGGAAAAATACTTACATATCTGTGGGATCTGCCCAGCCCAAGCTTCTTGAACCCAGGTCTCTAAAGTTCCCATCTTCCTTTGCTACAGGTCATCATAGTGGTGACAACACTGCTCACCAGTGCAGGGGATACCAGTAGCACTGGTAAGGTCCCTAGCCAACTGATCCCAGGACACAGACTTACATTCTGAGCCATGGCAATCACCCTGCAGCCAGGGTTCAAAGTTTTCGACCAGAAATTCAACAAATACTCTGGACTCTTGCACACCCCACCTTTGCAACTGATAGTGTGCTCCCTCACCAACACCACCAGGCATATCAATAGCCAAGTGAGAACTCCAATGAACTCTGTGAAATTCTCATCTATTCTCCCTTATTTTGGATGCATTCCCGCCCTTACACATCATACTGCAACTTTCAAAAAAACAGTGGGTCATTTAGCATTGGATAAATTCGCACAAACTATATAAGCGAAGCTGAGCATTGTGCAAATGGAGTAGACTGTTGACCATATTTCAGCAGAGCTGAGCACTACGTATACTCACACAAGCCATATAAGTGAAGCTGAGCATTGTGCAAATGGGGTAGCCCATTTCTCATGTTTAAGTGAGGTTTAGCACCATGCAGCTTTGCTAAATAACAATTTTTTTTATTTTACATTACAGTAATGTTTCAGTCAGCTGACTCATTCTCAAAACTAACAAATGTAAAACATATCAATACTCAGGACATGAACCCAAGACCTACTACACTATACCTCATCACTCAACCTGTTTAGCCACTTGGATAGTGCAGGGAAGCAGTATAACTTCACATATTTATTTATTTGACATTTGTTTACTGGGGTGGTCTGACTGGGTCTACAGAACTCATTATCAGCAGAGGCCCAGGGAGAAAAGCTCCACATATAGTACAATACAAATACAGTATAATCCAATACAATAAAAATTACATTAGAAATACTATACAAAAAATAAGTTGAAAGAACAAACTGCTACAAGATGATGCAATATAAAGCCACACATATAGACACTTCTATACAGTTAAAACATTACAGACAATAATAGTCACTCTCACCATACATGATGTAGACAGTGTCCGAAAAAGTAGTACGTAGGTATTGAAATGTGTGACATTGACTGTAACAGTACATGCAAAATAGAATGTCAGTTTCAGTTAGGAAAATAGCAGCCAGAAAGTTAGTGATGCAGATAGATAGTGAGAGAGAGTTAAGAAGAATAGAAGCAATAAAGCCTGAACAGTAGCTTATGGATACAGTATAGAAGCAGAGAAGGTGTTAGAAGAGCCTTAGGATCTTGCAGTCTGTGAGGTGTTGAAATGTGACAGAAAGAGGAAGACCTGAGCATTAGGCAGGCTTTATGCAAGAGCAGAGCCATGATTTTTTAAAGAGGTTTTGAAATGGGTTAGGCCAAGCATAGACCAGGTAGTTAGAGGTAGTGAATTCCAAAGTATAGAAACAGAGTATGAATACAGAGAGTGACCAGGTTTGGTTTTCTTGTGGGTTTTGAGATAGTTAAGAGATTTTTGTCTTCTGATCATACGGATCGATTTGATGTGTAAGGTGTGACTAGATTGGCTAGTGCAGGGCAGGCAGTAGGCTTGAAACTAAGGTTGTGCAAGGTGAATAGCTGAATAAAGGCAAGTTGATTGGGGAGTTCAAGCCTGTTTAATTCTAAGAGTGGTTTACAGTGGTGTGTGTGATATTTAGAGTTTGTGACAAACTTTGCAACTTTGTTGTAGCACTGTTCCAACTTGCTTAGGGTAGAATTTTGTAAGTTAGTATAGATAGGGGCGCCATAAAGAAGGGAAGGAAGTAAAAATGTTTTTGCAAGGGTAGTTTTGGTTGCTGCAGCAAAAAAAATGTTTGTTTTTATATAAGAGTTCCAGTTTTTGATGAGTTTTCTTTATATTTTGCTGTATACGGGGTCAAATGAAAGTTTATTGTCAATGATAACACCTGGAAGTTTGGTTTCCTGCACTATTTCTATGACAATGTTGTCAGATGCAAGGATGTAGAAATGATCAGTGACAGGAGAGGTGTTTCTGGGATGAAAAGTACTAGTTATGTCTTCTTTAGATTAAGAAAGAGTTGGTCTTTTCTTAGCCAGGATTCAACTGCAGTAAAGGACTGCTGAGTTTTTGAAAGTAGTTCTGGTAGTGATTGGGCAGTGCAGATTATGGTGGCATCATCAGTGTGCTGAATGAAGGTCCCAGAGTGAGAGCAGTGTGAAGGTTGTTTGTGAAAACGTGAGTAGGGGTCCTAGGATAGAGTCTTGGGGGACTCCAGTAGGGTTGTGGAGGAAGGGGGAGAGTTCACTAGACCATTTCACTGCTTGTTTACGATCCTTGAGGTAGCTCTGAAACCATTTTTCTGTGTTATGTAAGAAGCCTAGGTTAGGCAGTGTGTTCAGAAGTAAGGGGTGAGACACTATGTCAAAGACCTTGGAGAGGTCAAGGAATACTGAGGCTGTATAGCATCCTGCATCTCTGGCTTTGTTCATAGTGTCTGTAAAAGATAACAGGGCTGTAGTCTGTGCCGTGGCTAGGTCGGAAGCAATGTTGGGTTTTGGTTAAATGGTTGTTTTGCAATAGATATTGCATCACCTGCTGATGGATACCTCTCTCAACAATTTTGGATATGGGTGACAAATAGGTACAGGATGGAAATTGGATGGATCAAAAGAGTTGTCTCCTTTGTGGATGGGGGTGATGTGAGATTGTTTCCATATGGTAGGTACATCTGATTCAGATAAAGACCTATTTATAAGGATACTGATTGGGTAGGCGACTTATTTAGCAGCCAGTTTGAGGCAGTATGGGGGGAGATTATCAGCCAAGGTAGAGCAGAGTTTTAGTTTTTGTATCAGCTTCTTAATGGTGTCAGTGGGTATGAGCTGAAATGAGAATGGGGTTTGTATGACATTTTGTTGAGTACGGGGGTTAGTTATGACAGAGTAAGAAGTAGTTGATGTTCTGGGGTTGGTGTCTGAATAGGTTGAAGGGTGGGGGAGGTCCAGATTTTATGAAGTGCTTGTTAACGTTTTTGGCTATTTGTGATGGAGGGGTATCTGATGAAAGGGTGTGCTCTCCATTTCTTCCAGGGTTAAGTAGAGAAGACATGAAGAGCCAAAATTTACTGGGGTTGATTTTATGCTGGAGTTGAAGCTGGGAATGATATGACTTCTTATCTCTGTTGATTAGTTTTGTCACTTTGCTACTAGCATTTTGAAATTAACATGATTTTGTTCATTTTTGTTTTGTTTCCAGGTTATCCAGGCTAGGTCCCTTTGCTTCATCAGGTGTTTACATTCCTTAGAGAGCAATGGTGCTGAGTTCTTTTTGATTCTTTTCATACAAATGGGAGCTGGTGTATTAAGTATGTGAAGGAAGGTGTTATTAAAGTATAGTACAGCATCATTAAGGGGTACTGTTTAAGGAGTGTCCAGTCTATTTCCTGTAGGAGATTGTTGAATTTATGCTGACGAAAATTAGTTGAGCTCCTAACTGATTTTATAGTGTGTACTCTTAGTTGTTGGGAGTTTGTTCTAAGGGACTAAGCTGGTAGATGCTCACTCAGGAAGTTAGATAATGTACCAGAAGAGGGGTAATTGGGAGGGTGGGATACTAGAATCCAGTCTAAGGTGGATTGGCAGTATTGATAAGCTGAGAAAAAACATATGGATTTATACCATTTGTGGGGGAGTCAGAAGCTATGGTTTGCCGATTTATATTAATGTTGCCTAAGATTATTGTTTCAAGGTTTATTGTTTGGGATGTCCAGGATAAAATACTTTCCAACACTGGTATACTGTTACCTGTTGGGATATATATTACTATTATGCAAATTATTTTTGATATATTGAGTTTCAAAAAGGAGATTAGTACCTCAGCATTGGAAAATATGGGTATATTACTGGTGTAGGGTGTGATGTTGAGTGTAGAGGGATATAGAAGTGCTATCCTTCTCCCTTTTCTTTTAGAGAAATCTCTGCTGGTTATTGCAAAGTTTGGAGGTGTAATTTCTGAGTCTTTTACACTGGGGTGTAGCCATGTTTCTGTAAGGGCTAGTATGTCAGATTTATTTTAATCAATCATGGCATGCTATGGGGCTATTTTATTACATATACTTCTAAGGTTCAGTGTAAGTATATTTAACTTTTTGAGGTTACTCTTTTGGTTAGGATTAGAGGGTGGGCCAGGGTTAGGATGTATGTCTCCACATTTGATTAGGTAGGTAATGAGGAAGGAGTACCACGGGATACGTTTTTTATTCCTAGGTGATAATACTGGTGTCAAGTCTGGTTTCATAGGAGGTGAGGAGGCCAATTTGTGGCTTGAATAATATGGGAGGGTATAGGGGAAAAATTGAGCAGAGATATGTGAGAAGCTGTGTTGTTTATTGGGGTGATGTTTGGAGGAGGGTGTTGATGTGTATTCATTTGTGGGGGTAAGTGGGGATATAGGTGTAGTGAGGGTAAGAATTAAGAGTAAAGAAGCTAGGCAGGTTAGGAGGAGCATGTCATCTGAGATAGGGGGTTTAACAATAGTAAACGTGGTATTTATGTATTAGAATGTAATATCAGGTATAAACAGAGATTTTGTTATCTTGTGATAGGTGTGCAGTTGAAGCTAAGGTTGGAAAAGTTTTGACTTCAGGGTGGGCTTTGACAATGTTGTTAGGTGTTTTGCTCTATGGTTTATGATAAGGAGGGGTGGGGGAGATGCGACTGGTCAGTAGTACAATTATAGTGTAATGTTAGTTTATGTGTATAATAGAAGAGAAGGTGGTAAGCCTGGAGTTAATGTAAGACAGCTTGGGGTAGTGATAGTATTGTGATGGCAAAACAGAATAAGATGCAAAGAATTATAGTGGGGGGAATGGAGATGAGAATTCAAGCTGATGGATGTAAGGGGAAGCAGATAATTTTGGTTAAATAAAAGTAGGTAAGGTGTGAATGAAATGTGGGTGTGGACAAGGTAGAGTTGTATATAATTGGATCAAAGGAATGAGGTGGAGTGGTTTACTTCGGATATGAGTAGAGATGCTGGGGGAGGGTGGGATATGGGGGAAAGGCAGAGGAGCGGAGAGAGCAAAGTGAACGGAGCGGGAAGAAACCCTGGTTTACCACCATAAACAATCAGTGAGGTAGAATGTTCCTGAATACAAAGACAAGGTGACTGAACTCTAAAACTTTGACCTGAGTCACAGCATCTAATTTTATAATTATGGACTTTTTAATGTCTTTTCCAGGGATTTATTACACTGATAAGAGTAAAATATGCTGAAGTATTAATGTAGCTTCACCTTCATCAGTAAACGGCCTGTATGGGTGGGGATATCCTTCCAGTAGCTTCAACACTACAAACAGAACACACTAGTGCATGACTTATAAATTAAATTATTCGTCTGAGTCTATGAATTTGGCTTACAGAGATTTAACTCAGTGTATTTTTCCCTTGTGAACTCTTGCAACTGCAAGTGAATTTCAGCTGTGCAAGTTCTTTAGGTAGTGGGTTGTTTCACTGGTAGAGAGAGAGAGAGAGAGAGAGAGAGAGAGAGAGAGAGAGAGAGAAAGTTAATAAGGATATCTTGATGGTTGAACTAGATAGGTACACTACTATTTGTCCATACTCATCCACATTAAGTAAAGTTTGGCAAACAAGAGTAGTGCACTATATTTTACAATTATGCCTTTCACCTTTCTAGCTTTTAAATAGGACAATATGAAAGCTTACTGGAAATATTTGTAGGTATGCATGTTTGTGATTAATAAGAACAAAAATGGTGGCTTCCACAGTACAGAAGGAGAGAAAGAAAAATAAGCTAAAGAGATATGTGTTTGCATACAAATATGGGGTTACTGAAATTTAAGTTTACAGATGTTAGAGAGACAGTTAGCACACCTGTCTGTTAGTTTTCATTATTTACTATACAATATACAGTCTGTAAATCTGCTATTTAAGCACTTTGAAAAAGGCAGCCATCTAGAGGGTGTAGCATATATGAAAAAAAGCAGCCTTAGTCAACCACAAAACTCTTTACAAATAGAAACTCTCATGTATTAACAATTGCCTACAATATCCATTTAACTGAGCTGTTCATACAAACATAAAATCAGGTATTACAATAAAAGCCTTCAGTAGGAGAGACATAAATACATATATATATATATATATATATATATATATATATATATATATATATATATTCAAACAAAATAGCAAACACTTAACCAGATGGCAACAGACTTACTTGATGTAACTGCAGTACAAACAGCAAAAAAAAAAATTGACTGTTTTACAGTAGAATTCAGTGAAACTAACAGCCAGTAGACACCTGCTTATACAATTGCTACACTTTAACAGCAGAAAGACAACATTTAGCTGCTATTACTGAAACCAAGAATAGTC
Organism: Protopterus annectens; assembly: GCF_019279795.1. Classification (NCBI taxonomy): domain Eukaryota; kingdom Metazoa; phylum Chordata; order Ceratodontiformes; family Protopteridae; genus Protopterus; species Protopterus annectens. The sequence goes on along the minus strand of NC_056732.1, from coordinate 1,167,826,949 downwards.
AGTAAAAACATGTTGATATATTTACTACACATTAACAGCAAAATACACAACACTTAGCCAGAGTTAAACACAGTGAAATCTTAGCTGTATTTTTCTAGTACAAGGTTTAACTGAAATTAAATAAATCATAACAGTTAAGATAATACAAGAATCAAATGTACTTTCTTGTAGAGTGAATCAGCTGGCTGGAGAGAACACTTGGGACAAGGGGTAGTGAAGTGACTCTGAGTTTGGAGCCACAAAGGCAAAAGTAGTGGGAGACCAAGCTGAGAAGCAGGGAGGGCCAGTCAGTTCCTTCAGTGGAAAGCAGTCCCCCCCCCGCAGATGGTTTACCACCCTAAACAATCAGTGAGGTAGAATGTTCCTGAATACAAAGACAAGGTGACTGAACTCTACAAACTTGACCTGAGTCACAGCATCTAATTTTATAGTTAAGAGCTTTTCATAGGTTCATAGGTTCATAGGTTCATACTAGGCTATCTGCCCTAGGGCATTTATAAGCCTAGCCAGAATGTGTTTGGCTTTCGCCACCCATTTTAAATTTATTTTGCTATGCCCTTTTTCGAGGTTAGTATACTGTGCCTCTGTCTAACAGTGACACAGAAGTGATACCCGGGGTAAACCTATGATCTTCCATCCACTCATCAAGCTTCCTCTTGAAGAGAGTCAATGAGGGACTCTGCCTAATCTGGACTGGGATTTTATTCCAGAGTGAAGGGAGCCTCTGGGTTATGAATCTGTCCCTCCAGCATGTCCTATTTATTTCAGTGCTGAGGTTCAAGTCTCGAGCGTAGCTCGATGGGATTTGGATTTTCTGAGGTGCAGCATGTCCATTAATTCCGGGTTGGACATGGCTTTATACGTCAGGCACAGATCGCCTCTGAACAGGCGGCATGCCACTGAGTAGAGCTGGAGTTTCTTTAACCGGGCAGCATATGGCATCTGTTTGAGCCCTTTGATCCTCTTGGTGAGGTACTTTTGGGGTCTTTCCAGTTGCTGCAGGTGTCTGGTAAGGTTAATCCAAAAAGGGGGCATTGTACTCAATTATGGGCCTGATGAGGGATGAGTAAAGAGGCACGATGACCTCCCCTGATCTAGATGTGAATCCCTTCATGATTAGGTGGGCTATATAAAATGTTTTTCTAACCACTTTGGCTACGTGGTTGTCAAATGAGAGATTGCTATCAATTTGGGTCCCTAATTACTTCTTCTGTACTTAATGGATTACCACCTATGTGGTAATTTGTGGGCACTTTATTTTTGCCAAAGGGGATGACTATACACTTTTTGGCATTTAGCTTGAGGCCATGGCTCTGGCACCAGTTGTCTGTTACTATGAGGCCCTTTTGGAGGATGCTTGTGTCGGCTGGAGAGTCGATTATGGCACCCAGTTTGCAGTCATCTGCGAACTTGGTCAGCCACAGTCCTTCCGTGTTGGCCTGTACCTCTGAGAAATATATACCGAGCAAGAGAGGTCCCAGGACTGAGCCTTGTGGGACACCACTTGTAACTGGTTTGGAGTCTGACATGGCTCCAGCAATTCTAACCATGTGGGTTCTGTCCTTGAGCCAGTTTGCAATCCTTCTAGTGACATAGGGGTTTATATTTAAGCTGGTGAGCTTATCTATAATGCCCGAGTGGGGTATTGTATCGAAGGCTTTGCGAGGTCCAGGTAGGCTGTGTGGACCACCTTCCCCTCGTCAATGGCCTTGGTGACTGCTTCAAAGAAATCAACCAGGTTTAAGAGGCAGGATCTGCCCTTAACAAAGCCGAACTGGGTAGGATCCATTGTCTGTAGGTCCCCAATATCTTTATTTATGAGGTCCATGATGATCCTTTCCATAGCTTTGCAGACCAAGCTAGTCAGGCTTATGGGGCGATAGTTTCCAGAATCCGTTGAGGCACCACCTTTATGGAGAGGGACCGCTGTTGCTGTACGCCACTCTTTGGGCACATATCCTGTAGTAAGGCTGAGATTGAACAGTAGTTTTATGTTTGGGTTTAGCTCTTCTTGGAGTTCATGTAGGATGCAGCCCGGGACACCGTCTGGTCCCACTGATGCTGTGTTTTTTGCTTTGGAGAGGGCGGCTCTTACCTGAGCATCTGAGATGTCGGGGGGAAGCACTCTGCTGGGATAGATAGTTGCCCTTTTGGTGGGGAGGGGGGGAGAAGTTTGTGCTGAACCTGTCAGCTAGGATGTTGGCAATGTCTGTGGTTTCGGTGTATTTTAGTCATTTTGGACTAATTCTGAGCATATCTGGGAATTCCCACCCAGGTTCCTAACATAACTAAAAAAGCCTTGTGATTATCCTTAGTGTCCTGTGCAATTTTTCTCTCGAAGCTGGCCTTAGACAATTTTATGAGTGCCCGCAGTTTTTTGCTAATACTGATCAGTGATGCCTTCCCTTTTTGGGATTTTGCTCTATCATTTAGTAGCTTCCTCCTTCTATTGTATAGTTTGTTTATGGCTGGGGTCCACCAGACAGGACGTCTGCCTTTGGAGGATTGGGTCTTGATTTTATTTGGGATCGCATGATCCATACATTCCTGAAGGTGTTCATAGAATGCATTTATAAAGGATTCTGCAGTCTGGGCCGTATTTTCCACAGGCCCGGGGGCTTTGAATGATTCCACCTCGGTTTTGAGGAGTGTGAAATTTGCTTTAGAGAAGTTTTTCACTGTGGTTTTCTGGGCATGGGGTGGGGTTGGGATGTGAATATCCAATGAGATTAGTTTATGGTCTGATCTTACCAGTGAGGGATACATTTCTGGTCTGGAGCATAGAGTCCCCATGTTGGTGATGATCAGGTCCAGTATGTTTTCTCCTCTTGTGGGAGAGGTAACAAGTTGTTACATAGCATTTGAGTTTATAAATTCTAGGAACCTTTGGGATAGGGTGTTGGAGCTAGAGTAATGCTCCCAGTCTATGTTTGGGTAGTTGAAGTCACCCAATATAATGGTGTTTGGAGAGACCTTCATATTTTCCAGTGTTCTCAGGAAGGCCGAGTGGGGATTCTGGGTCTGAGAGGGTGGTCTGTAGCAGGCTATAAACTGGAAGTCAGTTTTACCCACTGTTAATTGCACATGGATAGTCTCTGATGCTTCGTGCTTTGCCACCAACCTGGAGGTGTGAGTATCTTTGATGAATATCGATACTCCCCCTCCTTTTGTGGTTCGGTCCAAGTTTTGGGGCCAAAAAGCATGGTATGCTGTATAACCTGGTAGTGCTGGGGTGCTCCCGGGAGCCCTGAACCAGGTTTCTGTTACTGCACAGATATCAATGTTCTCCATGCTAAGGAGAATTTTGAGTGGGTGCATCTTGAGGTTTAGACTTCTGGCATTGAGTAGCATTACTCTTAGTTTCTTATCCCTTGTGATACCTATGGAGGTGGGTTTGTCTTTTGAGCCTTGCCTAAAAAAGGCACTATGGGGGTATCAAGAGCCTTTGCCAATTTCCAAAAGCCCAGGGGTGACAGGTGCAAGCCATCCCTAGTGAAGCATCGTGGCTTGTCGAGCATATCATCCCAAGCTGACAGGCATTGGATCCCCTTTGAATGACACCAGTACTTAAGCCAATTGTTGAAATTGATCATCTTGTCTTCATATTGTGGCATCATTCTTGGTGAGGGTAAGATGCTACTCAAGGTCAGGGTCATACCGGCCTGGGCTACATGCTCAGAGAGCTCCTTTATGTCTCTTTTCATGTAGTCCAGGGAGGTACGTCTCAGGTCATTCACACCAGCATGGACAATGACTGAGTCATATTTGTACTTGCCTTGGAGTGACCTGAGTGCTTGTGTTATGTGGCGGATCCTAGCGCCCGACAGGCTGCTCACCGTGACCCTCTCCTTGTTCAACCTGGTGAGCAGGACATCAGTGTGCCTGATGATAGAGTCACCTATTACAAGTGTATCAGGTGTGTTGTTTAGTCTTAAGGGCTGTGACTGTTCGGCACACTGGCTTTGTGAGATATGTGTTGCACTTGTTTTGTTTTGGGGTAGCGGTTGCTTGGGTGTCTGCTTTGGAGGTCTCTGCTGCTTAGGCAGATCTTTATTTAGAGCCTCCGAGTATGTTTTTGTGTGATTATGTGTTTGGTTTGCTGTCGTGGTAGGTCTATGTGAGACTGGAATTGTAGTGAGTGTGGTTTCCTTCTCTTCCTGACTGGTTATGCCAGTACTGAGTTGAGAGAGCTTAGCCTCCAGTTTGGCTATATGGTTGCATCTCTCACATATGTTGGAATTTGTTGGGAGGAAGAGAGGGTTGTCTGTGTACATGAGGCAGTTGTAACATTGCCTCAAGATTCCCAAATTCACCAGCTGGACCGGAGAGGAGATTGACAACTGACCTTTGGACATGCTAGAATAATATTGGCAATTCCTTAATAATTGAAAACAAGGGCCAGTGGGGAGTGAGGGTGTAGTGCTTTTAATTTTTAGTGCTGACTTATATAATTGCTTTAGTGAGCAAGTGCCAGGTAACTTAAGTGCAATGTGTTGCAGGTAACTTAAATGCAAAAATGACAAACAGTAACTTTCTTTCAAGTGAAACAAGGAAATAAGTACAGTAAGCAATGCAGATATCACTAGTGATCCACAGAAGCACTGAGAAGCCGCGTATTAGGTGGAAGTAGCATTCCAGGGAAATAACAAGCAAACAAACAACAATCATATAAACAAAGCTATATTCAGCAGGCCTGGATCTAGTCTATGCTACAGCAAACAAGGTGTACCAATTTCAGTAAGATACAGTTCAAATATTCAGGCACTATAAACCTTTAACCAGACATTCCCAGCTCAGAAGGGCAGAGTCCAGCCTCTTCTCCCACAAGAGTGCAGACCACGAACCTTCTTAATGCAAAATAACTGGCCTGAAGCCCAAGTGCTTAAACCAGAACTAATACACTTTAAGAAAAACAGACACTGGGCTCTCAATCAGCAGTTCCCAACTTAGAAGGATGAAAGCTACCTGTCCTGCCACCACAGTGCATGCCACAAACCTTCCTAATGTAAAACAACTGGTCTGAAGCCCAAGTGCTTAATCCAAAAGACTTAGAATGATAGCTACACTTTAATCAAGTTACTACCAAGCAGTAATAAATACAATTGAATACTTTAGAGAATGCCTGGATTAGTGCTCAAGTTACACAAACAAAGCTAGATCCAGCAGGCCGGAATCCAGTCTATGCCACAGCAAACAAGGCGCTCCAACTTCAGTAAGAAGCAGATCAGATATGCATGCACTATAAGCCTTTAACCAGAAATTCCCAGCTCAGAAGGGCAGAGTCCAGCCTCTCCTCCCACAAGAGTGCAGACCACGAACCCTCTTAATGCAAAATAACTGGCCTGAAAGCCCAAGTGCGTAAACCAGAATTAATACACTTTTAGAATAACAGACACTGAGCCCTCAATCAGCAGTTCCCAACCTAGAAGGATGTAAGCTACCTGTTCTGCCACTACAGTGCAGACCACAAACCCTCTCAGTGCAAAACAACTGGTCAGAAGCCCAAGTGTTTAAACCAAAAGGCTTAGAATGAGTTACACCAAGCAGTAATAAATGCAATTGAGTACTTTTAAGATGATGCAAAAGTAAAATAAAGTAGGTAGAAACACAAGTACAGTAAAAGCAGATGATTTTTTTTTTCTGAACAAGTGCTGAGATTAAAGAAACAGATTTGAGTGCTGAAACTAGAAAACTGGCTAGTTATAAGAAAAAAAAAACTAAGCTAGAAGGCTTCCCTCCAACACAGAAGGGCTTGGGGGCTCAGAAGCCTACAAATAGTCTATACCACTTAACAGGAAAGGCAGGAAACAAGCTTAATTTTTTTTCTGTTTTCCAGATGCTCTCTTTGTACACAGTAGGAGTGCCTGAAATCAGAATATGATCTCACTGCACTCAGTTGAGTGAGCAAATGAGATGGGCCCAGAAGGAGTATCCAAACACAAATTTACAAGAGGGGCGGGCAGTTTCAAGGCCACTAAGATTAACACCAAAACAAAAACAGGGAGGGTGAGTGGGACTAACTGAAGAGCAGAGTCAAAACTTCCAGTTCAGCTAATATTCCTGCAACACAGTCAAAATCAATTTAAACACTGTATTTTTTTTGAAAAAAAGTGCAGATAAAGGTACTTAAATTCTCTTATACGTCCAGTTGAATACAGCAAGTTCTTAGCCAGCCAAAGCTGAGGTTTTTAAGCAGAAACTATTTCACACTGTACCACTTAAATAGGCAAGGACAGGAAATCAAAGAATTTGGCTACCCCCACAACTGTAATTTCTAGCAAATAACAAAATTCAGCAAACACTGACTTTTCAATGTCTTTTTCAGGGATCTATTACACTAATAAGAGTAAAACATGATGAAGTGTTAATGTAGCTTTACCTTCAGCAGTAAAAGGCCTGTAATTGTGGGAATATCCTTCCAGCAGATTCAACACTACAAACAGTACACACTAGTGCATGACTTACAAATTAAATTACTAGTCTCAGTCTATGAATTTGTCTTACACAGATTTAACTCAGTGTATTTTTCCCTTGTGAGCTCTTGCAACTGCAAGTGAACTTCAGATGTGCAAGTTCTTTAGGTAGTGGGTTGTGTCAATAGATTTAACTCAGTGTATTTTTCCCTTGTGAACTCTTGCAACTGCAAGTGAACTTCAGCTGTGCAAGTTCTTTAGGAAGTGGGTTGTTTCACTTCTTGTAGAGTGAAGCAGCTGGATGGAGAGAACACTTGGGACAAGGGGTAGTGAAGTGACTCTGAGTTTGGGTACTCTGAGTTGCTGCTGGTTTGCTGTTTCAGTGAGTCTGGGTTTGAGCATATACTACTATGATACCTGTTAGCGGTACACAGCTAAGTTGCGTGGGATTGCGCATTGCTAAGCAATATAGAATTACAACAATTAAATACATCTAGTTTTTATTTTTAGACATTTAACATGTTAGGTGTATATATAACATATATAGAACATATGAATTTATTAGAACAAACAAATGTATTGAGACAAACATTTTTGGAAAATTCATTTGAGGAAGTAAATGTGGAAAACATTTTATGTGATGTTAACAATACAGATGAGAGTCCTTTTCAGATTATTTGGAACCAAAATTGTGATTTTAAGGTATACAATTATAGTGTGTGTACTTTAAGTAATGATATTGCTGATATTTTTGAAAAAGGCCTTTCTTTTGTTCCAAGTAAAAAAGGAGGTCTGGATGAAGCTTTGATAGATTTAAAACTTTATACAAGAAAGCTAAATTTTCAATTTTGTTTTAAAGAAGGTGTTTCTGACAACAGCAGTGTAGATGTATGTAAAACAACAAGTTCATTCAATCCCCCTTTGTGTCCCATTGTGCAGACTTTTGAAAAGATGTGTGAATACGATATCCATATGATGTTTAAGGATAGTGGTAGGTTGTCACAGGTAGGAAATAATTTGAGTGTAAATCTGATGGAATTATTACAGGAAATATGTGGAAATAAATTAATAAGGATCATGAAACCAAACAAGGGGGGTGGGTTAGTAATTATGGATAAAAATACTTACATTAATAAGATGTTTGGGATTCTTTATACTGACACCTATTGTCAGATTAGTATAAATGAGAAAAACATTTTATATAGGAAAGTGGATATAATGTTAGAAGAACTTCTTCTAAATAGACAAATTACATTAGACGAATGGTCTATGTGGAAGTAAAATGTCCAAAGATTCCCACCTCTTTTGGTATACCAAAATTACATAAAGATTTGAATAACCCCCCCCCCCCCCCTTAGACCCATAGTTGATGCAAAAGTGTCAAAAACTTATTTTATAGCTAAATTTATATATGCACAATTGAAACATATACTATGCAACTGTAATTGGATTGTAAAGGATTCATGGGATCTATTGAAAAAAATCAATAAAAGTATGTACAATCACAACCTTATTTTTGTAACTATAGACGTCAGGGATTTGTTTTCTGTCATCCCTCGCAGCATTGGTATTGAATGGTTTTACTCATACCTATGTCGGTATACTGAAATGAGCCATGACAGGATACTTATGATTAGGAGCCTCATGGAAATTATTCTGGACACCAACATTATTGTTTTTGAAGAACAACTATTTAAACAATGTATAGGTGTAGCCATGGGGGCTACTTGTGCACCCATTTTTGCTAACTTAGTTCTAGCATTTTGGGAGAAAGAATACATTTTCACTAGTCCTTATGAAAAGCTTTGGAAATACTATGGGCGGTACCTAGACGATATAGTCATTTTATGGAATGGCAGTGAAAATATACTAAACAAATTTCTTGGCTTCATTAAAGAAAGTACAACTTTTCTAGAATTTTCACACACCATCTCATATGATAAAATAGACTATTTGAACATCACCATTAGTAAAAATAGATTCAATAATTGTTTTGAGACTACCATCTTCAGAAAACCTACATATTCTAATTCACTTTTGCACTTTACCAGTTTTCACCCCCTCCATCAGAAAAAGGCATTAGTTAAAGGGCAGGGAGTGAGACTGGCAAGGATGGTATCTGACCACCATGAGTTTTTAGATCAAATACACACCTTAAAAGGAATGTTGGCAAACAGGGGCTATCCCCAAGGGTTTGTCAACAATATTTTAAAAGAGGTAGTAACCAAGAGGGAACAAGGAATATTTGTTCCTTTATTAGGAAAAGGTTCTGACACTCCTTTTGAAGGGGAACATAGAACAGAGAATAAAACATTTAATAGAGCTGCTATTTTTAAATATAACCAGCAGCTCACAAATATTAGTAATATAATACAACATAATTGGAATTTATTTAACACTAATAAGGAATATTTGGACATTGTAGGAACAAGTCCTAATATAGTATACAAAAAGGACACGACTATTAAAAATATGCTAGAAAGAGCACAAGAAGTCTACTCTGGGACTAGGGGTATGTACAAATGTGGGTTTTGTTCACAATGCAAGCACATTTTGGAAGGACTGGAACTATATATTCCAAATTATGGGAAATATACCTACAATAAGAAATACACTTGTAGTAGTAAGGCTGTTGTGTATATAGGGATGTGCACTGAGTGCCCCTGTTTTTATATTGGTAAGACAGTTAACGCCCTCAGGAGTAGAATGTATCAACACTTCTACGACATCAACAAGCAGGATATGAAAAATGTATCGTCTAGCCATATTAAGAACAACATAGGACATAATTTTAGATTTTCAGTCCTTGAACAGGTTACACTGGGGGACAGAGGGGGGTCCCCTGAATGACTATTTGGAAAATAGGGAACTTAGATGGCAGTTAAAAACTAATGCAGCACAATTCCAGGGGTTAAACACTAGTATTTCTATCAGCTCTGTCCTTAGACTAAAAATGGAAGGTTATTTATAAAATTGTCATATAAAAGAAAACAAAGAAAAAAAAATTTTTCACGCAACATATCATTATATACACATCTTTTACATACATAGACTCTAAGAATTTTGTAAGTTAGTTTTGATAAAGAGTATAATTATTTTAGCCATTTTAGGGTATAAAAATGTTTTTTAATGTATGAAAGGGTTAATTAATTAATTATGATGTTATTAATTAATGAATTTGTTGGGTGGGGGATATAAAAAGGGTCAGTTTTGTGTTGTTTGTTTGTCATTCTGAAGAAGTTTTTATTAAAAAATGAAAGCGCTAAATACATATACAGTGTGGATCCTGTCTTTCTTTCCTTGTGGCCTACAGTTTGTTACACGTTAGGTGTATATGTATAAGAACAGCTCAGCATCGGTAAGCAGTGAGCCTCTCCCTGCAAACAGGGAGGGAACAAAAATTTAAAATAAAAAGACAATTCAATGGATTACATCCAGTTTTTATTTTTAAATATATACCAAATGTCATGTGCATATGTATAAGTGCAGCTCAATATCACTAAGCATCGCACCTCACCATGCAAACAAACATAAAAAAAAAAAAATACTGTCCTGTGCTTACTACCTGCCCAGACAATTTTCTGGACAGTCCACAAGTATGTGACAGCCTCTACACTGCTACTTGCATGGATTTAATATCCATGTACCTTTGATCTTCCTTGGCAGCATGCCTTAATTAATATATATGGCACACTGCCAGGGAGGAACCCTGGCTGTGTACACATATCAAGTCCATGTTGACCCTACACAGACCCTACACGGATTGTATTGAATCCCGGGGTTTGTTAGACATCTTCTTCTACTGATTGTTTGGGCAAGGTGATATAGTGGTACATAAGCAAATACCTACTCTATCTGAACATCCATCTGAGCTTACAAAATATATTTGGGAATACAATTTCCAGTTCCAGTGAAGTCTGAACTACAACTGATAAAATAAATTCTGACTCAAAAAAATTGCACTGGGTTGAGTCATACAGACTCACACTGCAAGCTTCCAGGAAGCAGATCCTGTGTGTGATGTCTATAGATGCAGGATATTCTAAGCTATGAGAGTGCAAGTTAAATCAAGAGGTATTTAAGCAAAATGATTGTGTACAGGTACTCTTTCCAAAGGCATGACTCAAAGGTTCATGTTAGGTTCTTTTCTCTTTTCATTAATAATCTTCTTACACAATTACAACACACCATATTGCTACAGTATGAAGATGATATTGTACTGACATCTTCCCAGAAACAAGCTCCTGTATAGGAAAAAAAAAAAAACACTTTAGTCTTTATTTCTCCTGTGACTGAAACTGGCTGTCTAAAATAAATGAGAAATTAATGTTAAAAAATTAAAAGTTATATTGCTTGTGTCTCGAGAAAGGTTTAACAAATCCTTTACTTTTCTTCTATTTATTCATGTCCCCATGAGCACAGCATTACTATTACAGAGTAATAATATCCAGATGTCCTGATTGATCAAAAGTCTATCCTTCCAGGTGCATACTGGATTGTGTGCATTGTGTTTATGTCGGTATGTCGTCTGTCTGAGAGTCAGTTCTGTCCGGTTGGATGTGGTTGCGGTGTATAGGTCAGTCTGCTCGGATTGCCTTGCTTTGCCTTGTTGCCTTGATATGCTTTTTTTTCAGGTTGTTGGCTGGTCATGGTAGTTTCAGGCCTTCAGAGGAGAGCTGTGTCGAGTGCTGAGTGTGGATGGCAGAGATATTGGAGTTGGGAGTGCCTTGTTTGCTTTGCTTCGGTCAAGGTAGTTCAGGCCTCAGGAGGTGAGTTGAGACAGCTGTGGATGGTGGTAAATTGGAGTTGAGACTGCCTTGCTTGCTTTATTCAGATCATTGGCTTGGTCATGGTAGTTCAGGCCAAAGGAGGAAACTTGCAACGGGAGCAGAAGGAGAAGAATCGGAGGATGGATTGCCTTCTTTGCTTTTGTTTCAGGATCGTTATGTTGGATCCAGACTTTGCATTTTGTTGGGTCAGATGGACTGGTCTGGTTTTTGGGACATTGCTGTGCTGGAGATAAGCTGGTATAGGTGTGGTTAGTGAAGTTTAGAGGGGATTGTTAATTTGACTATGGCCGTTCAGGCCTTCATGTGATAGTAGTTGTGCTGAATGGCAGAGGGGACTAGTTTGGGACTTGATTTGTCACTGGTGATGGAGATGGGCTGGTGGAAGTGAGTATGGGGAGGATGGCTGTAATCACTGTATCGCAAACAAGCATGGCTGAGAAAGCTTCTGTGCCTTCGGATGTCTGGAGTCTGTTATTGTTATGTGCATTTTGTCTTGTGTGTTTTTCGGTATACTTGCTTGTTTGTGTTGTACTTGAGTTTGGAGAATGAAATTACATTCAGCTGTACACTTTTTGTAGTATGATTTGAATAACAATAAAGTATTACTTGCCTTGACTAGACTTGACATACTGGACTACAGTCACAAAACTGTTAATTGAAAGTTTACCAATAGATTTCCTGTCTTCTTTCACAGGATGGCAGAAGAGCTAATGTTTCAAATGTTCTTATTTCTAAATTGGAATATGCCCTTCCTATCTTTGCTTTCACTTCAGTCCATAACTCCTCTTTACTACAGAAAACTGAACAGAAAATTCTTAGTGTTATCTACTTAGCTCAGTGGAATGGACATCACAGTATTGCAATACACAAAACTAATTGGTTCTGCATTAAACAAAGAGCATGTTTCCTTTTTATCATTCTAGTATACAAGCCCCTACAGAAATTCTACTTCCCATCTCTTAGGTGCAAGATAAAACTGCATGCATCATATCATTCTCTTATAAACCACAACACTTTACTTGACTTTTAACTGACTTTAGACGAAATGTGTTTTTTTTTAATTCCTTCAGCAAATGAAATACCCTGCCAGGCAAATTGGAACAAAGCAATATTCTTTCAAGCAGCTCAAAATATCTCCCCTAAACAAATATGACTGTGGTTGTTTTGGGAATATAGTGTGAACCTATACACCTCGAATTTCAGGATTTATCTTAAAATTGTAATCCTCTCACCTCATTATACTTGACAGGTGTATTCCAACCCAAAGCCTACACTATACCATGCAATATGCACTTCTCTCTCCTTCACTGCTTGTTTTTTTTTTTGACCCCACCATAGTATCTCCACTGCCATCATTAACTTTGCTAATATTAACACAAAGAGAAATGATGATAAATTTACATCTGTTCTTTCTCTATCTATCCAAAACGTTCAATACTGTCTCCCACCCTTTACTCTTACAAAAACTCTGCAATCTAGGCCTTGACAATTCCCCTCTATCCTGGGAATAAAATGGATCACTGATATCTCATCCTTTCCTACTGTTGCATTTGGGTTCCCACAAGTATCCATACAGGGACCTATCCTGTTCAGCACCTTATTTAATGACCTTGATATGGCCAATAAGAATGTTACCTTTAAAAAGTATGCAGGTGACTCCATAATCATCTCCTCAACAAGCAATCTTAATTCCCTACAAAAACTGACCCAGTAATCCTCTACTCTATAAACAAATGGCTGACTATCTCCCAACTATTCCTAAACCCTTATAAAGCAAAACTAATTCTCTTCACACTCAAACATGTTACAATAAAGAAAGTTACTTCACTATTACCTCCTCCGATAATAGCAAAACAGAACTTGTTGCACAAACCAAATTACAAGGGGTTTACATACACAAATATCTAAAGTTTAACTTCCCCATTCAACATAGAGTAAAACAACACACCAAAGAGCTTTCTATATGACAAAAGCCATCTATCTATCTAGCACTATAAGATGTGATATTGACATTATACTCCTATTACCTGCTTTCCTCTACTCAGCACCAATACTGACACACATCCATCTAATTCATCTAAACAAGCTTGAGCAGTGCTACAACAAGGTTGCAAACATTGAAGACAACCTCCCCCATAAACCATATCATTGCCTGGTCCTCAGACACTTCCAGTGGCTTGGACTACCACACCAACTCACATACTCACAAGCACTGGCCCAGTAATCAAGGAGCCTCAGTCCTCACCACTGGCAACACTAGGGAATATACACACTGGGAGGATGACAAGTAGACACACAGTAAAGTGCAATTTCCCTTAAGAGCACACAGAGACCACAGTCAATCTGGGGATGGTTTCTCACTCTTTAACCAGATCCCCAGTAAGAGTCCACACTTGCACAGCTATAGGGTTGAGACCTCAGCTGCGTGGCCAAGCCAAAACCTCCAGCACTCTCTCTGTCTAACAAGTGCTTCATGTACCTATCCAAGTAGCTCACACAAACACACACACACACACACACACACACACACACACACACACACACACACACACACACACACACACACACAGACACACACACACACACACACACACACACACACACACACACACACACACACACACAAACACATTTTGAGGTTTCACACACACACACACACACACACACACACACACACACACACACACACACACACACACACACACACACACCTGGAGAAGGCTGGCACATGTTTACTAGCTATGCTTCCTTCTGCACAGACTATAAGGTAGTTCTGACTGCCATCAGCCACTCTTTTTCAGCTATTTTAAGGCCCTTAGCAAAGGGTGGCCAATCCTACTGTGTAGTGTTACTATTAGTCCTAATGGTAGTTTGACCAAGACCAAGGCTATTAAAAGTGGCCTGCACACTGTCACGAAATAGATATGCAAGTACTCTCAGAGCTTAATATATCTGAACAGACCAGCCACAATTGAAAGGATTAAATATATTTAATAATAAATAATAACAGAACAAGACAATACCCCTTAGTAATCAGTTACATCAGAGTTCAAAATCACAGGAAATATTTAAAACAAAATTGCAGGACAGTCTCAAATAAATAAAGAAAACATCTAAGCAATGCTTTATTGTATTCCTATCTGAATCCAAAAGAGTTACTACGCCCTAAAAACTTACAGAACAAGCAGGCAGAAGTGATGAGTGAGTGGATGTTGTCAGATCAAAGACAGATACACAATGCTCTCTCTCTCTCTCTCTCTCTCTCTCTCTCTTTCACACTCAGAGAGTTCTTAAATTAACATATCAAATATTGCTGCTGGGATACTTGCAGGATGACATCACTTTTGTCATCTCACTATCCCAGGTGAAAACTCCCTTTGTCAGTATTAACACCTCCCTGTGAAGATCCTTGTAGCTGCTAGGAAGTCAGAAAGCAATAAACCACTTCCACAACTCAAGCCTAGCAATTACTTCTCTTTCAAGACAATACAAAAACTTCTAGATCTAGACATTGTGTCTGCTACTGCACTGAAACTGAGAAATAACATCTTTTGTTTATGGCCCAACTATAAAGTAACTTAACCTCAACTATTCTTAAGTTTTACAAGTTAATCTTCTATGTTTCTGTAGGGTACGTGGTGGATACACCTTTGAAGCTCAGTAGTGTACAAACCCTGTTCAACAGATACTTTTGTATCAGCAATTTAATATTCATATAACATACAGTTCTAATACATTTGTAAGACAAGCATATGAATTATGTTGATATTCACAAATGACATATGATTATTTACAAAATTCCAGATAGCTGTGCTGACAGTATCTCCTTCTGTCATACTTCTGTAAAAATCATATTAATATTCACAAATGACATATAAGTATTTACAAAATTCCAGGTAGCTGTTCTGGCAGTGTGACACTCACAACATCTTATTTTCCACAATCAGTAAACAAACCTGGTGTCTTCCATCTCTAGACAACTTCGTACAGCCCTACAACCCACTCCCTAACAGACAGGACTACTTGTTAAAGTCATTCAAACTGCAGCTAAAGTCTCACTTAACTCCCGATTCTGCAAATGTGTTGCACCAGATTAACACCCCCCCCTTCAACTTCATGACTGCTTAACTCCCGCTATATCCTCCTACTTGTACTATACTTCATTATGTTACCCCTTTTTGTTGTACTTTTCAGCCTCAACTGCCCATGTCTTCTATTTCTCAACTTTAGCTCCCTCCTCTCTAAATCTCTTATAAGACAGATTGCATTTTATTGAAAATAATAGCACTGTGGCTGTCCAAACACTTTATCAACTTTGAAATGTTCTCCCTCTTTTTTAAAAATGTAAAAAACTATTGTAAATGTTTGCCTTTCAAATGTTAATGTCACTCTGTATTTTGCTGTTACTTGTATTTTGGAGCCTTTCTTCACTGGAATCTGTTGAAAATAGGTTCTGTTCCCAGTCAACTTTCATGGTAAACAAAAACAATAAATAAAAAAATAAATACATATGGTAAACAAAAGCAGTAAATAATACATACATACATACATACATACATACATGCATAAACTATTTTGATTTTTTTTTCCAGGAATTGTTAGAACTAGTCCAGTTGACTTATTACTTTTCCTTAGCTAACCTGGTTTCCTTTCTGAAGTTAAGAACTTTTTTTATATAGTTGATTATTTACATCTTCCAGGCTTTATCCCTTTTTCTCACTGGTGAGCAGGTATTGGCATAATAGTTAAAGTCTTTACTTCACAGATACAAGGTGCTGTGTTTGATTCTGACTTCTTATTACTGACTAGACTTGTAATAATCTGCAGGGTGTTAGCCTAGTACAAACCTATGCCCAGAGCATTAAAAGTAAAATAAGAAGTCTGGATTTGACGTAATGAGCAAGATCTTTGCCTCACAGGTACAATGTTTGATTCAGATCTTTGTTTAAGGTTTATTGAAAAAACTCACTCAAACCATGCCATAGACTGCTGTGATGGAAAGGTTAGTTTTTTTATTTTTTTTTCTGTTTTGTATATCATGGTGTATTTTCATTGCACAGTATTTTAGTTGTATTTAATTTTCTATTGCATATTTAAACTAGGAAAGAAACCAGATCTGTATCTTTTGTGAGTCACACAGAAGTTAGAAAAGGTCAGTTAAGGTTAATTACCTGTGACCAGAAAATGGAATTCAGGTATCTAAAAAAACTTAAAATGACACAAAGGCACTATTCAATGATCCCTACCACCAAAATAATCCTGTAAAAACATCTGTCAGGTAAGCAGATATGCTATAAATGCTTCAAATTAGAAAAGCCCAAGGAGGCAAAATGAAAAAGACAAAAATAATATAAAAATAGCAGAGTTTATTCCACAAACATTAAGCACTTTTGTCCCATCACAAATCAGGACTTCATGTGAAATGAACCGAGTACGTAAGAGTTCCTCTTTAAATACCAGTCTCTCAAAACTATATACCTCTCTCAATAGTATAATCAATTTTTCAAAATAATCCATCGTTAAACTTCAGTAGAGAATTAATTAACTAGTTACTATTTAGCTGTTCTTAGCTGAAGCAGGGAACTTATAGATATATTGTCATTTAGTCCTGAGGTGATACGGTCATTTAATCTCAACTGCCATAGCAGTTCTTTATATTCAAATCTCCCATACCACTCCTAGGATCTTTGGGTAGATGTTCTAAAATCACAAAATCAAACATGCTAAAATTATTGCAGATCAATTAGTGTTTTATATGGATTATTTACATTACATTTGTTCATACTGAAATTGCGTACATAAATCCTAATACTCAGCACCCTTTCTGTTTTACAGACATAGAAAGTCAGGCATGTAGCACAAATATCTATATAGACTACCCCATATGTCTTACAGTTCCCCGAGTTAAAATAAACAATTCATTTACATTCATTATCCAAAATGATACTTTTATTTTGCAAAACATAGGGACGCTGCTGGTATGCATCATGCTTTCTTGTCCTGTTTTTCCTTTTACCGTTAGAAGTGAATATCTGTTTCTTACACTGTAACATACCATTAATGTTTTGCTCTGTCCTAAAAACATACTCTGTGTCCTCAGTTAAAATTTGTAAATTTCATCATCACATTGCAAAGTATTTCATTTTTACTTCATAATATTCACAATATAACCTACATGGTTATTATATAAAAAAGAAAGGGCTCTCTCAAAATGTTTTTATGTGTCCTTATCATCAGTTGCTTTTATGAATTTAGCCCCTAAAAGGGGTTGATATTTGGTGTCCCTCTAACTTCACCACTTTGTTACTTATATTTGTCATCATTTCCTTGAGGTATCCCCTAGAAGAAAGCATGTTTTCTACTTTTTTCCCTTTTCTATCTCAAGAGTTTTGTCAACAGAAACCATAAGAGGAATCCAAAATAGCAGCCCGTTCTTTTGCCTAAGTGGGTGCAAACTTTCAAAATGTAAATAATTGTTATTCAAAATTGTTTTTTGACCCTTGGTCACTTTTGTTGAGAGTAGCATTCAAATAGTTTATTGAAGTATCATTAACCTAATAAATAAAGTTAAAAAAAAATCAGTCACTTTAGTAGTATAATCAGTAAACTTCCCAATTTCATGAAAAGGGCTGTTCCACAAAATAAATATGTTGTCCAGGTACCTAAGATAATTTTTAGAAAATCCATAAAATTCAGAAGTAAAGACATATTTCTTCTATCAAGATTAGTGCTTCTGTTTTGATCCTGGTGAGACAAGAAGTACAGGTACATTGCTTCCTGGAGCCTGCTGATCACCAGAAAGCCTGATAACAGGTTCATAGGTGCCAGCTTGGAATTTGTGGTAGTATGGAATGCTTAGGAGCTGCTTTAAGGCTAACTTCCTACCATTAAGTGATACGGTGCCAAACTTTTAAGATCCCCTAAACCCCAAGAACACTGTTGACTATGCAGAACTTTTCACAGAAATCCTATACATGCATATTAACAGTTGCATAACACAGCTGTACCCACCAGGAATAAGCACAGCACGAACTTAAAAAGCAAGCTACCTTGGCGGGCTCACAACTCCAATAGGCTGCAGAATAAAAGCTTTATCATCAAACTAAACAAACAACTCAGAGAACACAAAGTCTATCAAAGGCACATTTGAGGTAAATTTGGTTTCCCAGACCAAGAATGACAACAAGTCTTACTTTAGCTATTTCTGCAACCTCAAAGGCAATACACAACTGTGTGAAGAGCTCATTGTTAATTGATCCACCTATAACTGAGCCAGAAGATATAGAAAACCAAGTGTCAGACAAATTCAAATCTAATGTTACCCCCCTACCCCTCAATTCTCCCCCTGGGAAATATCATCAAATATAATTCTCCCTATTATCACTAGGAAACAGGCCATCATTGCTCTCCTTAAGGCCAAGAACACTGCATTGATGAGCCCCGACAATATCCTAGATGGCCTTCTAAATAGCATGAAACATGACCTGTCAGGCCCTCTGGAATCACTGTTTAACCATAGCCTCCAAAGAGGCTTCATGACTCAGTAAGGGAGAACAACAACCATCATCCTTCTGCATAAGGGCAAGCCCTCTTCAAACATTGGAAACTACAGACCCATACATATCACTAGTATCATATGCAAAGACAAGGAAAGAATTATCATGAACATGATCAATAATGACATAGCAAACCTCTAGATACTGCATCCAGCCCAATTTGTTTTCATCATGGACAGGTCATGCTTACTCAACCTGGTGGACATCTTTGAGACAAAGCAATGGATGAGAGCCAAATGGTTCACACTACCTACCTTGACCTGGCCAAAGTCAAGAGGTTAAGTATAAACCCTTATGTCACCTGGTGGATACCTGGCTCACAGATAGGACCAGGAAGTTAGAACTGGAGAGTCCACTTCAAGAAACAGGCCAGTCACTAGTAGAATACATCAGGGTATGGTCCTGGGACCAGTCTTTTTTGATATCTAAATTTCTGAGGTCAAGGACAACATCAAGGGCCTCTGGCTGACAAAATTTGCAGATGATAGAAATTAGGTGCATATATAGAAACCCCTGCTGACACTGATGTTCTCCAAAAAGGGCTGACAAAGACAAATAACTGGTGTCAGAGCCATGGACAAAAACTAAGCACCAAGAAATGCATAATAGTATCCTTTGGAAGTGAGTCACCCTGCTATCATAGGTTCATAGGTTCTCTCTGAAGAAGTCATACATAATTGTGATGAAAGCGCTTAATAAATTCGTATTTATTATTTCTCTGGCATCCAGCTCATTTCTTTCATGTTTACTGTTCTTTGGTTGTTCATCTGTTTGCTTTGGTATAGGTTCATAGGTGTGTACTAGGCTAATGGCCCTGGAGCCTTTGCAAGCTGGGCTAGAATTACCCTGGCATCATGCCACCCAACCTTAGTTTCTAGTGCCTCTGTCGAGTAAAGCCACTGGAGTGATCCCCGGGGTGACTTTTCTATTTCCCATCCACTCATCAAGATTTATCTTGAAGAGGGGCAGTGAGGTGCTCTGCTTGTCATGTATGGGAAGTCTATTCCATAGCATGGGCAGTCTCTGGGTTATGAACCTGTCCCTCCAGCATGTTCTGTTGATTGTGGTATGAGGTTGAGGTCTCTGGAGTGTGTGGTGCGGAGGGATTAGGATTTCTTTAGACGTAGCACTTCTAACCGAGCTGGGTCAGACATGGCTTTGTAAGTCAAGCAGAGATTGCCTCTAAGTAGGCAATATGAGACAAAGAATAGTTGGAGTTTTTTTAGTCTGTCCATATAGAACAAATGTTTAAGGCCTAGGATCCTCTTTGTGAGGTACTTTTGTAGCCTCTCCAGTTGTTGCAAGTGTTAAGTGAGCTACATGTCAAATGGGGCATTGTACTCAATGACTGGCCTAATGAGGGTAGAGTAGAGGCAGACACTCACCTCTTTCTTCCTGGATGCAAAACCCTTAGTAATGAGATGTGCCACATAGAAGGACTTTCTGACCACAGTGGCAATGTGGTGGTCAAAAGAGGGGTTTCTGTCAACCTGTGTTCTTAGATCTCTTATAACGCCTTCTGTGATCAGTGGACTACCATCAATGTGGTAATTCATGGGAAATGGGTTTTTCCCAAAGGAAATGATGACACATTTTTTTGGCATTGAGCTTAAGGCCATGGTTCTGACACCAGTCGTTGGTCTCAGTGAGGCCTTTCTGTAGGATGTCAACATCACTCAGGGATATCATATTGACAACAGACCCCTAACAATCAACCCTGTATTTATGAGTTGGGGACACACAGACAGTAATCTAGCCTTTGACCATCATGTATCTACAGTTGTGAGTAAATCATTTTATGTTGTGTAACTTATAAACAAAGGTATGGCTTTTAGGTCCAAGGAGGTCATTGTTCCACTGTATTCAGCAATCATCAGATCTACCACTGAGTACAATGCCCCTTTTGGTATGTATATAACCAGGCACATCCAACAACTGGAATGTCTATAAAGGTTCCTCACTAAAGGAATACAGGATATAAATAATATGTCCTGTACAAATCATGTCAGAGCACTATCCCTGTATTTTCTTTTCTATAGGCTATTGAGGGGAGATCTATGCCTGGCACACAAGACATCATCAGACCCCACTCTGATGGACCTCCTGTATATCTGCAAAAAATGAGCACCCAGAACCACCCATTCTAAATACTTAAAACGTGCCTGTGATATAAGCAGGACCTGCGGGACACACAGGTATGGATCTCAGAGGCTACTCCTTCTCTGGAGCAGGCTTCCCATCCATGAAGCAGAGTTTCTTCCTAACCCAATTCGAGGGCATCTTGGACAGTTTGACGGGGGATAGGAAATGCATCCATAGTTTGGCACCTATGTCTAATGGACAAAGGCAACCTGTAAATAGTTCAGCTCTCAAGTTCCTGCTTGTAAATGTTTCATATCACAAGTCCTTGCTTATACTTACCAAGGTACAATAACTTGTCAGAGATTTGAGATGCATGGCTAGGCTTCAAAAGGCTCCAGTGCTCATTTGCCTAGTGCACACCTATAAACCTATTTTGTTTTATTTTACCTATTAATGGATGAACTTGGATCCTAAGAAATCATTTTGCAAAGCATCATCTATTATCATGTGAACAGAGAAAATAATGGAGAGCGGCATCAGGGTATGTCATGAGATTAGTGAAAGGAGCCATCTATGCAGTGAATGAGTGTTGTGCTCATTTAACTCTTGATAAGTACCGAAAAGGTTATATGTACAAAAATACCAAGTGAATCTTATTGAGTACGGATTGCTGACTAAATTAGGTAGTGTCTAACTGAAAATGCACCTCTGTTGTACATTGATTATGTCTAGTTTAGAGTTAATTTTTGCTTTCATGTCCAGCCTATTGGGCTTGCCTATTAATATTATAATTAAACTGATGCAAAATTTTCTTAAGGGGGTTGCGTCTTTTCCAGTGACATTTACACTAATGTCCACCCCCCCCCTCAAGAATGATTGCACTCATTGATTCCTATGGGGACATAACATGTATGGTATTATGGATAGTTGAGATGATGGAAGGTCAGGGTATATAAACTGATGAGATGCATTTGGCCTCCAGGGATGATGTGGGAGAGAACCACTTGGTAGCCTTAACTTCTTTGACTTTTGATAGGGAGACAACCATTATAGTAATTGATGTATTATTTTATTATTAGAAACTTTATTTGAACCTCCTCTACATGTTGGACCTGGACTTTTGTTATTATAAATGAAGTAATTATCTTGAATGAATGATGTGGCGTGGGCAGTATCCTTTCACCAAGTTTCTGATTTTACTAGACTATGAGGAGTTTCATTTTCTAGCCAAGTCATCGCAAGTTAATAACAATGAACCATACACTTTGTATGTCATTTTTATTAACTTGCGAAGTTGGTGTTTAATATTATTATTAATAGTGGTTGCTCCATATGCTCCAAGTGCCTTATGTTTTTTCTTAACTTTGGTTGTGGCTTTCTGCAGGGCATTTATTTCTTCTTTCTTTGGTGTTTCAAGTCTCCAAATTAGTCCATTTATAGTTTAAACTACTTGTATTTAAGCCTGCAGATCTATGATTTTTGTTTACATTGGAATTGACTGTATGATTATAGGAATATGATGTTCCAGGGTATGTATATATGTCAACACTGGACAATTGGATGGGGAATAGGAAATTCATCCATAGTTTGGCACCTATGTCTAATGGACAAAGGTAGCCTGTAAATATTTCACCTCCCAGGCCCCTGCTAGTTTAGTTTAGATAGAAAGTCTTTGTTTTTTAGTAGAGAGGTTGGAGTATTGTGGAGGAGACAGGTTTGAATAATTCAATGTTTAGTAGTGACATAAGTTAAGTTTTTATTGCATTTTATTTACTATACTTATTTATTTATATTTGTTTCCAAGGGTAGTGCATTGATCTCAGTGGATCATTTGCAGGCACAGCCAGGGTATTCATTCAGTAAGAGGAATTTTTATTTTTTTGTTTGAAAATAGTGCAAGGGGTTTGGCTTGGTGCAACTTGCCTGAGAATGGTATAGAGGAATTATATCTGCAATCAATAGGCATAACAAGTATTATGAAGCAGCAGCCCAACTTTACATGTGGAACTCTAAATAAGGGCATTGTATGTGGTTATGTGGTAAAAGCATAGATGGGGAAAGAAAATAAAATGTATTTTGAGTGAAATAGTAGTTAGAATGGGAGTTTGCTATGTTAGATTGTCGATGGCAAATTTGTCCTTGCGACATTTCATGATCCAGGAATTGACTCAAATGCCAAGGAAGTACTGAATAGATTGTGGTTTGATGGGAGGATGGTCCTTGCATCTTAGGCACTCATATCCCATAATGTCTGTAGAAGGCAGAGACCTTACCTCTTTTAGATTACACTGCCAAAATGGCTGACTCTTTGAGTTAGCAGGCCAATGGTGTGGTTGATTCCCACAGGTCTGGGCTATGTGTGGTTTTGTGGTATAGTGGCATTAGAAGACCTTTCATTCAATGTGATTTACTGTGGATAGAGCCACAATAGCTATAATTATCTCATAGAAAGAGAATGGAAGCTAAAAGCACTGGATATATTTACCTCTCAGGGAGATGCAGGAAGAGCCTGGTCCACAGAAGTCATGCAGGTGACAACCTAATACCCAGGAATGGGCCTCTCAAAGAGAAATACACAGATGGGATCCTGAGAGCCAGGCAAGGACATTGCAAAATCCCTGACAGGCTAAGGTGGACTGAAGTAACATAGCTTGTAGTAAGGCAAGAGACATAGGAAAGATAGACTCAAACATGTAGTATATTATTCTGTGAGCTATTTAACATTAATGAACTATGCATGCTCACTCAGTCTTTATGTTTGAGAATTATTACCTGAAAACATCTCAAAAAGTTGTCAAGCATGCTGTGAGAAGGCTATTTCAGCAAATGCATTATTTAATTCATAAATTCAACCTTGTGTGCTCTATGAAAGACAAAGGTATGCAATATATGTGTTTTGTGTAGAAAAATGAAAGAACAATGAGGCATACATCATTAGAAACATTGTGCTGTTTTATGGTGTCAAACACTATTCTGAAATACCTAAGACAAGAAATAGATTGTGAGCAAAATAGCATTATTACATTATATGATTTTGAGCAATTGACAATAAAATAGCAATCTTTTTCATAGGTTCACACAATTAAATATTTAGACATAACTTTACCCTAAAATCATATTTTGCCAAATTCTTGTTAATCATACAGAATGACATAACCAGATGGGATACAATGAAGTTTTCTATCAAAAGTGGCTAAAATCAAAATTTATATATTTCCAAGAATCATATTTTACAGTATACCCTTTTGTCATAGGTTACAGATCTGTTTTGTAATTTTTTGAATGCTCCCTTTCTAAATTTATATGGTCCCAAAAGTTACTCTGAATTTCATATAATAAACTCATTGACCCTAAAATCCATAGTGATACCAGACGTTTATAAATATTATCTTATCATTAAATCATGTTGGCAATTGAACTCTATACGAGTAGATGGACAAAACCATACATGGAGATCAGCTTCAATACATGTATGACAGTATTAGTAATGCAAAAGGTACATCATCTGCTGATGGTGCTGAAGGTTGCAGGTTCTATTCCAACACCAAGTGGATGAATTGCTAGCACTGAAATACGATGTAAAGGGGTATTTTTGGAGAAAAATGAAGAATACAGCCCAGCAGGATCCATTTTCTCTTTACCAACTTTGAACTACAAACCCTATAAAGGCATTGTGTGCTTTTGCACCTTATTAAGTGATAGCAAATACAAATGAAAATAACAAAACAGTGAAACAAAGCATGGCTACAATAAATACACTCCAGTTTGTTAAAATAGGTAAGTGCTTTCCTGACCACATGGGTCACTTCATCAGATCATCACATAAAAATCAAAAAGAACAGCAGCATGCATGCACGCACACACACTCACACACACACACGCACGCACGCACACACACACACACACACACATATACATATATATATATATATATATATATATATATATATATATATATAGGGTTCCTATCACATAGTCGAACATTTACAATTTCGAACGACATATAGTCGAGAACATATGTTCGAATTTGTAAATGTTCGAGCGTGTGAATGGAAATCTCCATAAGCGGATGTTTCCATTCACTTCAATGTAGTGTGTTCTTGGAGTTGGCATATTTAAGTAGCAGAGGGTGTGGGGGTGCAGGGGTGCTTGCCCCCCATCTGTTGTATTTTTATGTTTTTTTAGCTAGTTGAAGTTCCGTAACTTCGGACATATGTCTTCGAACATATGTCAGTCGAAGTAGGTTGGGGCTACACCCCCCCCCCGCACCACTCCATACCCACTTACTTAAATATGCCAACTCCAAGATCACACTACAGTAAGGAAATTGGTTACTAGCCTGTTTCTCACTGAAGCGGGACCTCCCTCCACAGTCTTTGTGTGTCACTTACTTGACTAACCTCATTCGGCCGCTCATCATTCAATTTTCTGCCCCTTAGGAACCATGTGTTCGCACATCAGCCGTTCAACATTCTGCAGTTTGGGGAAGTGATATCAAGCATATATATATATATATATATATATATATATATATATATATATGTGTGTGTGTGTGTGTGTGTGTGTGTGTGTGTGTATAGTCAGCATTTCAGTGTTGTAACACAGTTAACCAATCACAACAAAACTAATCAATGCAATTAAAAACTTATGATGTTGGCAAGCCCATTCATTCAAAACAATGTCTTCACTAAACAATGTGTAATGCGCACTAGCCAGTGTAACCAAGTTACAGCATTACTGCTGACTTAAAGGCATGCACTCTTTTTTTTCTTTTTCCTGGTCAGGGGTCGTCACAGCAAATCATCTGTCCACTCATGATTGGCAGTAGAGTTTTATGGTGTTGAGTTGCCAGCTGGTGCCCAACCTTCAATGGAAGGCACACACATGTACGCACTCACACCTAGGGCCAATTTAGAGTGTCCAATCCACCTACAGCATGTTTTTGGGATGTGGGAGGAAACCGGAGAACCTGGGGGAAACCCAAGTGACCACAGGGAGGACATGCAGATTCCACACAGAAGGCACCTCAGCTGAGGATTGAACCAGAGAACCTCTTGCTGTGAGGCAACAACACTAACCGCTGCACCACCATGGCTGCCCTTTAAAGGTATACACTGTAATATACAAATATTTCTAAAACAATTCAAACATTAACATCAACATCATACCTGTATGGAACAAAGTTTCATACAAACAAAATACATGTAAAACAAAGCACAATCACTTAGGGAGCCCTCTTGATTTTAAAACTGGTTTAATGGAAACCATTCCATTTAAACTGGAGCCCTTATACTCTCTAAGTTTAAGTAACCAGTGCAGTTCACTTCTCTCCATTCTGTTCTCAAAATCACCTAACCTAACACTTTAATCTGTAACCTCACCCACCATAAAATGAAACACATGCATACCCTCCCTATCCATAACATGTCAACTAATGAGTGGTGTTACCTATTCAGACACAGTAAATATGCTCTCTGATTCACTCTCTCAATGTTCTATTAGTTTTTCCTATATAGAAAGAATGCTAGCATTTACATTATGCCAAATACACTAGATTTTTAGTACCACAATCCACTCTAGCTTTAAAGCTAAATCACTGATGAGTGCCCAGGTGAATAAATGAGCCTTCACTCCAAATATATCCACAATAATTACATTTTGAGCATGGGTATGTTCCAGTCTATATATTCTCTATACACTTACAGTTCTTATTATCAGGAATAAAGCATCCTTTTCATTGATTTATGGTTCTAAAACCAAAAATGGGGCATCTCCCCAGCAGATTTTTAATCTTACCATCTGAAAGTAATAAGGGCCAGTGTTTTCTAAAAATTTCCATAAATTAATAGCATTACAAGTATAAAATAAAGGGACATTAACCACATTCATAGATCTATTCCCATTCTGACAAACCTCCTCAAGCTTTCTTTAAGGTGCAAAATATGGTCTAGCTCTATCTCTTCTGAAACAATCTACCTGTGAGAAAACTGAACCCCCTTCCTCAGGCTTATACCCTCTTTCTAAAAAACTTTTCTGTACTACATTCGGATAATTCCTATAACTATTATCAACAGCATTTAGCCTTGATACCTGCATACCTTGGTCTTTATTGGGATTAGTAAAAATACATCTAGGGTGCATACTCCTCCTGTGGAGAAGCTAATTCCTATGGCACCTCTTCCTATAAAAGCCTGTAGTGAAAGATAAATCAGAATGTATTCTCACCTGAATATAAAGAACTTCTATAGCTGAACTGGAATAATTGACGGTAAACTTCAAAAAAGTTGTATTATATGTCTAAACTCAACAAATTCATTCAATTGTTCTACAGTACTCATCCATAAACTAAAAATGTCAGTAATGAAATGACAATAAAACCAAACACAGCCCTTGAAAAAATGTTACCCAAACACAAAATTAGCTTCCCATTGAGCCAACAAAATATTGGTGTAGCTGTTAGCACAAGTGTCCATAGCTACTCCATTCGGTTGCAGGTAGTAAGTATCATCAAACAAGAAAAGATTATTTTCCAGTACAACTTGCATAAAGAGATACAATAGGTCTATCAACTTTTTATCATAATCACTATGGTTCTTTAGATAGACTGTCATAAACACTATCCCTTTAGAATTGGGGATCACAATAAAAAGGGACGCAAAGTATAATATTAACTGAAAGACATTAATTTCCAGTGTTGCCTATAGACACATATGAATATAGATCCTGGAAAAATTGCTTTGAATCTCTCAATACCACATCAGATTTATTAAGTATAGGTCTAATATGCTTGTCCACAAAGACAGAACAAGGTTCAGTCGACCACCCTTTGGCAGCAACTATCGATCTACAAGGAGGTTGATAGGGATCCTTGTGTACTTTGGGGAAATCTTGAAACAATGGGATCACAAGATACTCAATAGTCAAAAATTGCGTCAACAAACAGTCCTTTATAGTCATGCATAATCTCTGAATCAGTCTATCAATGTCATTCAGACAAATTACTCTGTATGTGTTCTCATCAGCTAACATGGTCTTAATAGTATTAAAATAATAGCTGTCCATCATCACAATCAAACCACATTTATCAGTGGGTCAAATAATTATAGAGTCACCATTTTGCAGACATTGAAGGGCAAATTTTTCAGACTTAATAGAATTCACAAACTTTTTACCACTTTGCCTGTTACCTAAAATCTGAAAAAAATCATCTTTCCTTACTTTACTGAAAGCTTCTAAAATAGGATGCTTAACCGATACAAAAGTACTTGGTTTTCTAAACAAACTACTATTCAGTGGTTCATTACCTGTAACCGTTAGTTTTAGCATTACTTTCCTAACAAAAAGTTTCAAGTCCACAATAGTGTCCACTAAATCTGCTTCCTGCGCAGGAATAAAAGAGAGTCCTTTGTTCAAAACAGACATCTCAGTCTCAGTCAGACCCCTCTTTGACATATTCCATATTAGTAATAGTGTGTTGATTTTGACATCTTCTTGATGGTGGGATAATTCACTGGTTCTATTTGCTCCTTCCTGTTCAGACAGCCTCTGCTCCTCGACTGCTCAACTCCTTTCCTTGATCCTGTCTGATTGGCAGTGGAAGATTGAGAAAAAACATGCTGACTATGCAGGTTAGTGCACATTACACTTTGTTTAGTGAAGAGAATGTTTCGAATGAATGTGCTTGCCAACATCATACGTTTTTAATTGCATTAATTGATTTTGTTGTGATTGGTTAACTGTGTTACAACATTGGAATGCTGTATATAAATAAATGCTGCTGTTCTTTTTGATTTTTATGTGATGGTCTGATGAAGTGACCCATGTGATTGACAAAGCATTTACCTATTTCAATAAATGGAAGTGTATTTATTGTAGCCATGCTTTGGTTCACCGTTTTGTTATGTTCATTTGTATTCACTATCAGTTTAAGTGGTGTACCATTTTCCTATGGAGGATTTGCTTTTGTGTTTACCTTATTAAGTAAAGCACATACTCATTGTATGTTTCCACAGTTTTAGGCTGAAGAAAAGATTAATTCTGTTAGGAATGCCAAGTCTGAAATTAAAAAAATAATGATCAAACTTTTTAAGCAGAATAACTTTATTAAAAAACATCAGAAGAACAGTTAAGCTTAAGTATGACATTCAAGCTAATGTTCCATACACAAACATAAAAATAGTGAAGTCATCATATGCATCACATCTGCACCTGAAAAAGAACAAACATTGCTAATCAGTTATACAGTCCCATAGATTGGACCCACTATCCCTTTCTATTTTGAACCCCGTCCTCTTTTTGCAATTTTAGCTATCTTTTGAAACTACAATTATATTCCTCAAACTAAAGTGTCTCTATTTAAAAAAAAAAAAGGAAAAGACACGAACCAGGGAACTTATTCAAAAATTTTAGCAATTA
Organism: Protopterus annectens; assembly: GCF_019279795.1. Lineage (NCBI taxonomy): Eukaryota > Metazoa > Chordata > Ceratodontiformes > Protopteridae > Protopterus > Protopterus annectens. The sequence goes on along the minus strand of NC_056732.1, from coordinate 1,167,797,693 downwards.
CTTTTTCTTGTTATCAAGTCATGATTTCCATTACTTAAATATCAATAACAGCAGCACAGCTACAACATTTAAGATCAATTTCCTCACGGTACTGTATATCCCATCCCCTATAATCTGAAGGCCAAACAACTAGAAAAGTACTGCTCTGTCTTCAGGTAGGTGTAACCTAGTGACCATTCTAATTGTTTCAGTTCTGTGTTTTCAAATCTTTTGTACCTGCCTACAATTCCATACCACATGTAGGTACACAGCCTTTATTTTTCCACTTGTTCAACAACTATCATCTGATGTCCACCCTAGTCCCTTCATTTGAGCCAGTGTAAGGTGCCATCTATACAGCATCTTAAACTGAACAAATAATGTAATTGCAGGTACATTGTCGTCAGTCCTACTCTCTGTCCCCCTTTCCCATTCATTATTTAATTGTAGTAACAGGTTTCCCATTCTTAATTGACTTGCTCATGATTAAAACAATTCCATCATTTTTAATGACTTGCATGTTAACATTCTTATCACTTTTAAGTTAAAAGTTTTAGTCACTGATTTTAAGAGAAAATATCGCCACCAAGGAATACTTACATATATGTTTTGGGTCAACTCCTGACATGTTAAAAACATTCTGGTGTCCTATTTTATGCTTTTGTGATAAATGCCCAATACTGTCAGTAAGTCATTGTGTATTTTCTACCCAACACTCTTTGTTACACCATATCTTCTTTCCCACTTCCCACTGCTTATTTCACAATTTTTGGAGCACTCTCCATTCCGGTCAGCTTTCCATGCCTCCTGGATCCCATATCTTTGTGCTTCAGCTTTTTGTGTGTAACTTTTTAGATAAAACATAGCCCATGCCTTTAAAGGATACTAGCTCAGTTTGCTATTTCCTCAACATTTAACATATTGCGAAACCACTGTCTGTGCCAAGTAGTTTTCCATATCTGGGATACCAAGCCCACATTTTCTAGCCTGAACATATAACTTTTTCCTACTAATTCTTATTATTTTGGCGTAAACAAAATTAATAAGTAAAACTCGGTATGAGTCTTTGCAATTTCTTTGGGTATGTAGATTGGGTAGTGTGAGGTACATGCCAAGCTAGAAATAACATTTTGGGCAGTAAGCACATTATAATTATTTGTTACTTAAAAAGGTAAGCACATCTTTTTGCAACACTAACATTTTCCTTTTCTGTCATTTATCAGAATATTGTCACTCCTATGAGGAATCATTCTTACATTTTGCAAAATACAAATACCAACATACTTAACAACTACTGTCTGAAAAGGGCATGTCTGTTCTCCTTCCATTGTCTGGACCTCACATCATTTTAAGGAAATAACACTGTCGTCTGTATACTTACTTGTAACCCTGAAATCATTGCAAACTTTTCGAAGTTTAGAATATTTTATTTATAGTTTCCCTTGCCTTAGGCAACCACAATGCTGCTTTGTTCACAATCCATATTGAATTGAAAGTTACTATACTTGGAATTGCTAGTTCTGTATGTTTTAAATGCTTTCAAAGATACCCTATCAGTGGTTCTACTGTTATTGTGAAAAGCAAAGGTAATACCAAATACCCCTGACATGTGCCTTGTTTTAGCAAATGACCTCATATCTCATCCCATTAGTGAGAGTAAAAGCACTTGATGCCTTATTCAAAAGCTGTCATTCTCACAGAATTGCAATGTTTTAAGTGCATACTACAAAATGTCCCATTTTATGGATTGAAATGCCATTTGTAAGTCAACGCATAGGGCTGCCATAGATATATATGTTGATTTTGTCATTCTCAGGGAATTGCAATGCTTTAAGTGCACACCATGAAATGTCCCATTTATGGAGTCAAATGCCTCTTGAAAGTCAAAACATAGGGCTGCCATAGGCATATACATTAATTTGGCATACATCTGAATGTTAAACCACAACCTAATTAAACCAGGACCACTTCAATTCTCCTTTGCTAAAACACTGCTCCTCCCTTGAACTAATTTTGTTTCTGATCCTTTCAACTCTGCCAGAATTTGAGAAAAAATCTTTACTTCAAAATTCAGAAGCAAAATGTGTCTACAACTATATGGATCCATCCTTTGTTTCTCTTCTTTATGTAAAAAGACAACCTTGGCCCTAAGCATCTTTTCTGTTAACCAATCTTTGTACGCCATTTCAAGATATAATTGGTTAAGCCTCTTGACTAATCTTTTTGTATGCGCCTTATAAAATATGGTCATTATACCATTAAGAACAAGAGCTTCAGTGCTTGTTTTATCTCATATTGCATCATATCCTTGCATAGCAGACTTGTATATTCTTGATGTAATCTGTTGAATTTTAATTGAACAAAAATGCCTCATATTTCTTCTGTCCTTCCTTATGCCCATTCTAATTTCCTCTATGCAGTATACTCAATGACAGTCAGTTGATTTTTATGGTATGCATTAAAATGTTAGTTTTTTCTGATTGTAATGCTTGGATTATCATTCTTCTTTGGTCTCTTTTTCTTCCATCTCATATAACTTACTCATTCCTTAACTCTGAACTTGGAAAAATGTGCCCAACAATTCCATGCCCATTAATGGTTCTAAGTACCATTTGCTCTTTATTTAAAATGTCTTTAACTATCTAGAGTGAGTTGAACTGCAGAGTGGTCTAATGAGGCACTACTACCATGTTCTATTATGTGTTGTACTTGTAGAATCTGTGCCATGACATCCAGTGATATCAGCCAAAATTCAGTTCTTTTAGTATTGCCTATTATATTGGCAGTATAGGTAAGATCTTACTGCTCTGAATGCAATATGCAATATCCTCCATGTAGCTACCAAATTTAAATTGTTTATGCATTCCATTAAAACTTGATCACATTTTGGTGGCCTTATCCCATGTATATCATAATCTTTTCAGAGTTTATGACTACATTGAAATCATTGTCTAATAAAGTAGTTATTTTGCCTCGTGCTTCCTGTTTCATTATTTTCCAAAATTGTTGTAAGCATTTTGTATTATCATTGTTGGGTCCATAGAAATTACCTATCACAGGCTTGACCTGCTGGATGGTAATTGTACATTTTACACATCTTACTTCATTATCTTTCATATTCTTCTCTGTCACCCAGACTACTGACCCATGAGTTAATGTAATCACCCTCTCATTTGGTTAATTTTGTACAACTACAGGCACCCCATCCATTCCAGTCTTTCAAAAATAATTATGCATGCTTCTCTCTTATTTTTGTTTCTTACACAAACCACGCTCCAATTCCTATTGTTCAATTCTTTTTAAAATCGCCTTATGTTTCAAACTTATTGCAAGGCCATTAACATTCCAGGAGACACATTCAATTAGTTTCTCTCCTTTTTCCTCCTTCCCATCTCCTCTACCTTGACAATTATTGTTTTGCATCTTTATTGGCAAAGTAAGATACCTAAGTTGTCATCCATAGATCTACTATCTGTGTATGGACTAGAGCAGGTACTTACTGAGATAAAGCTGCTCCTAAACTAAAAATATGCATTCTCTCTATTCCCTTCCAGGCATCAGTATAATGTTCCCTTATTTAAAAACTAGATACAGTGCCTTCTTATTGTATTGAAATATCTCTGCCAAAACACACTATTGTCTAATCATCCCTACTAATACTTCTCACCCCAATCTGATCATGTCCTATATAAATCTTGGTCTGTGTGTTCAGATCCTTATCATAAAATATGTAGGCATTTATATTCTGTCATCCCCTAATAAATTGCTATTCAAACCCTTTATTGAAGTATAACTCATCATATTTTCATAAAAATATTCCATTGCATTTGTATATTTTTGAGTTATTTATATGTAATTATCAGTGTATGTTTTGATATACATGCATATACATTCTTGCAATTTATATAATTTGCATAAAACAAGTTTTACTATAGAGGAGGTATAGGATAAAGCACAACAGTACAATAATAACTGTGTTCTTGCATATCACAGGAATATTAAAGTACAAATGTTATATATCAAATGAAGTATCCATATGTCTAAGACCCTTTCCAATAACTCAATCCACTGTTGTATTAGATAATCCTGTAAAAAAAGTATTCATTTTCTTGTCTGCTATAATGCTGGGGAGCTAATTAATAGCTCCTAGCAGGGCCCATTCATCTGGCACAATTGATAAGTCTTCATAGTCCATTATAATCAGTAAATGTATTACTGCCCAACCCTACGGTCACTTCTGAGCAGGAGTACTACTAATGCTGTCCTCGTTTACTTTCCCTGCTCCTGTAACACATCTTGAATAGTTGCAAAGGCCATCTCTCAATCTTTCTGCAACTTGCTTAGAGATGCCAGTGTATTGAATCTGTTTGCATTATCTATCTTGTCATTGAAAGAAAGTTGTTTTATGTCAGTTGTGCTGCCTCTTGCCTCTAACCCTTTTGCTTTCTTCCACCTGGTGACTTGACTGGCGATAATGTCATTGGCCTATCCCTTTGTTTTTCTACTCCTCCATCTCGGTTCCTTTACTAGCATTATATAAGTATGCTGCATATTCTCCTCTCTGGATTGTAAACAGGCTTCTACATCTTCTTCTCCTCTGATATAGAAAATATATTCTTTTCCATTCTGAAAAATGTGAAACACTGCTGGATATTTTATCTGTACATTGTAGCCAAGCAGTCCAGCTTTCCTGATTAGAGAAACAAAAGCCTTCCTCCCCTGAAATAGGACATTACTGTAATCTGGGGCAATTCTCACTACATGTCCTTAAATCTTCATCTTAGGTCGCACTTCCTTCCTTCCTTCCTCAGTATCTCTCCTGAATGCCTTTTGCCTTTTTTTTCAACTCCCTTATTTTAACTGCAAACATAAGTTTAAGTACTCAACTATTGTGGGTAACTTTAACAATTCCTAAATTGCAAAAACTCTCCACCACAAACCAGTAACACAAAAAATATGCAAATTCCCTCAAGAAGGTCTCCATAAAACACTGTACTTGCACCACGAGCCAAAAAAAACAATAATAAAACGATTGTTTATTAACACACTTTCAAATTCATACGCGTTTTCGTCCCATGCACTGGGCTTCATCAGATAACATCTTACATTCAACAAATCACTTATATACATCTTGCATTAACATAATCCAATCAAAATTATTAAATAAATTCAAATACACAAATCAGCTTTCATCTTATGGGCTCATTAATATTAAAATTGCTATTAGTTCTTTCTCTAAATAAAACATTTAAAATTCCTTTTAATTCTTTCTAAATGAACTCTCATTCAATACATATTAAAAAACTTTTAACTTATATCTACCAATATTCATAAATTACCATCTAAAATTTAATAAAATTATTAAAGGGGCTAAATTCATGTCTCTCTTTATATATATATATATATATATATATATATATATATATATATATATATATATATATATGGAGAAACTTCACATAAAAAGAAGAGTACATATTTTCTAATACAACAGCACCACCTATTGATAAAATACTATATTGCACTTAAATTCACATTTTAGCTGCCTTTAATTTCAATAGGGGTAGTAATGATACATGTTCATTTAATCCTGGGGATTTATTTGCTTCAAGTGTCACTTGCCACCATAATTCTTTATATCCTATGGTGTCCTCCCATGGTCCTCCCCTAATATTACTTTTTATATGTTCTACTACAAAAAAAATAGAATTTACTTCCTTCACATACCTTTGAATGCTTATACAAAGCATTTGTTTCTTTCTTTTTTATTATATCGTAAATTCTTCTTTTTAGGGTTCTCTCCATTTTACCTATATAAAAGGACCCACATTTAACACAGGTGGCAAGATATACCAAACCCTTGGTATCACAATTATAAAGTCCTTTACTCTTAATCCATCTACCTCTACTTTCAATATATATATATTTTCTTCATTAACTATATACTCACATTGACTACACTTCCCACATTTGAATGTGCCTCTTTTGTTAGAGTCATTTCCTCTATCTTCATTTCTCTTATATTCTAAGCATTCCTTTATATTATTAGAATTTTTATACACCACCTTAGGGGTGTTTCTAGGTAGTTCTTCATAATCAGTAAATGGCTTAAATTTTTGACAACGAACCAAAAGCAAGGAGTGAATGCTACAAACCAAGCAAAAATGTGTAATCCAAGTGGAATAGGCCGATAAACCAGCAAAGCTATAATACACCTCTTTATTTGTCAATTCAGCAAAACAAAATGATCCAAAACACACAAAAAAACATACAAATCAAATAAAATGATAAAAACAATTAAGCGCTTTCATCCACTGTATCGTGGACTTCATCAGAATCAGATACAATCATTGAATCATTCATTTTATAACCTTTTTGGCGCCAACTTCTTATAAAAATTTAAAGCCATATTCATCATATTTTTTCTACAGCACATTACCTTTCTGTCAATTCATAGTTCAAGTAAACTTTAGTATGCAGTGAGCTCCTAACAAACATTACCTATATTAAAATAATAAATATTTTAAAATCCCATTAAATAATATCCTATCAACCTTATAATAAATTTGTTGTTTAAAACATCAAAATACAATGATATATATTATAATATATTAAAACCAGGCATATGAAATTCCATTAATTTTTATATAACCATATGTATGGGCTGAATACTAAAATGTGCTTGTGCATAATAAAAAGTAAATACATATATGGATAAATATGAAAAATGTAAAAAATATATAACCTAGTTATATAAGTACAATATAATTTTGAATGTGTGTATAAATAAATACTTTAATATATTAATACATTCCATAAATATAATATCTTCTAACCTATTCTATGATATATGAAAAATATGAAATAAAATTTTAAATGTTGAATATAAAACCATGAAGTTATGAAATAAAAACTATTATAATTAATAATAGTGTATGTTCTAGCTCATATTGTTTAGTATATAATAAATGTAATGAATTATAATAAATTAATGGCAGAGTTATGAAAAATATCACTCCATATCCTATTACTAAAGGGAAATTCATTATCATAATATAACATAGAGCACATAAATAAAGTACTTTATGTTAAGAATGGTCTTAATGATATATGTTCGTTTAATCCTGGCTTTGTAGAAGCGTCAGTGAGTATTTGCCATTTTGCCTCTCTAACTGCTATATAAGCCTAAAGATTACCTCCTCTAATATTATAATTCACACGTTCTAAAATTGCAAACTTGAAATAATGTCTATTATCAGTCTCTTGTATATGTCGACTTAAAGCATTGCTACTATCTTTTTGACTGCATATAAATGTTCATAAATTCGCCTTCTAAATTTTCGTTCGGTTTTACCAGTATAGTAACAACTGCATAGTTGGCATTTAGCTAAATATACAATATTCATGGTATTGCAATTGCCATTTGCAAATGTTACTCTAGTCCTATTTATGTTATCCAAGACCAAATTTACATCTTCATTGATGACTTTGCAATACTGACAACTTCCACATTTCCTAGTTCCTCGATTATTTTATTATTTATATATTTTCTTCATTAACTATATACTCACATTGACTACACTTCCCACATTTGAATGTACCTCTTTTGTTAGAGTCATTTCCTCTATCTTCATTCCTCTTATATTCCAAGTATTAAAAGGAATTTTAAATGTTTTATTTATAGAAAGAACTAATAGCAATTTTAATATTAATGAGCCCATAAGATGAAAGTTGATTTGTGTATTTGAATTTATTTAATAATTTTGATTGGATTATGTTATTGCAAGATGTATATAAGTGATTTGTTGAATGTAAGATGTTATCTGATGAAGTCCAGTGGATGGGACGAAAACGCGTATGAATTTGAAAGTGCGTTAATAAACAATCGTTTTATTATTGGTTTTTTGGCTCGTGGTGCAAGTACAGTGTTTTACGGAGACCTTCTTGAGGGAATTTGCATATTTTTTGTATAACTTTAACAATTACTATTTACTTTATCTTAGTGCTACAATGTAAATTAAAATGCCAGGATCAACAGTATTTGCCTAGGAATTATTGCCTTTGCATGCCCTTGTACAATCCATAATGGTCAAACTTTTGTAAACCGAAACAATTCTGTCATTCTAGTTGCTTCATGTGTTTGGGAAATAAGCAGAATTTAGCCACTTTTTCAGCTCACAAACAGCAGCTGAGTATAAAAAGCTGAATAAATCAACAAACACCCAAGGGGCTTCTTTTCCTGATTTACTCTTTTGTTTGCAAAATTCATGAGTAAAGAACCATTTCCATGCACATTGACGTCATGATAGTCTATGGAGTTTAGGCCTAGTAAGTATTATAAAGTAGACAGTGTGGAATATTAAAACACCTTTCTTCTAGCAGAGTGAACTCATATAGTGATTCTGAATAAGTATTCATAAGTCGTCATGAGACTGTTGATGTTTGGCTGAAAAAAATCAAAAGCACATTACATTATTTTTAATGAAACTGTAAAAAACTGTGCAATATGTTCAGTTCATTGTTTTTTATGTGAACCTAAGTGTTATGAAAAACTTGAAAAAAGCTCTACTTGCTCTACTAAATCATGTCCCAATTTCTGAAAACATATTTCTCTTAAAGCTGATCTCTTGGTAGCACATGCAATATCTTCTCATCTTCTGAAAACATATTTCTCTTGCGGCTGATCTCCTGGTAGCACATACAATATCTTCTCATCCTTCCTCCCATCTTAACTACTTCTCTGCCATTTCATGCTGGAAGTATTCACTCATCATTACAATTTCTACTGGTGATTATCATTGATCTCATATGTTCTTCTTCTTGTCCTCGAATTCCTGACTAAGAAATGGATAAATTTAAGCCACCTACACTTGGTACAATTTAAAACTGACTTTATATGTGGGTAAATGATGTTCACAAAGTATTACAAAATAGCAATGCTTTGGTATACAGAGTAGCATTAATAGTAATTTGGCTGAGATTCAATATTGTCAGCTTCTATAGCCTCTGCTACAGACACATCCCGGTTCTGTTTTTGCACTTGATTTACATTTTAATTCTCTAACAGTACAGCTTAAAGTAGTCCACACTTCTTAGTAAGTATGCCTTTTAATCTCTATATGTCTGTATAGTCATCGTGTAAGAGTTCGCATGCTGCATCAATTAATCTTCAAAATGAAACCGTGTGTTATGATAAACCAGTGTATGCTGAGGTTATCAAAAACTCACTTCCCAAGCTTATTAGTACCAAGAAGATAAAACATCAGTAGAAATGAATGAAAATGACACCACCGCCCTCACATAGTAAACAGTCATCAGGCCGCTGCTGACCCAGGACTGCAAGTAGAATTGTCTAATAATTGGTGACTTTATTGGCATGACCATCAAGTCCATACTCACAAGACTGGACAAGGACAGGGTGATGGTTAGTTGTCTATCTCATGCCAATGTTGCAAGGGCTGTTCAGACCCTCACTCTGAATATCAATAAGACCTCTGGACCTTTGTGGAATCTTATTTTCAAGCAGAAAGATGCCTAAAATACAAAGAAAAGAAAATTGTCTTCCGCATTTGTGTATGTGGTTGGTGTCTGTCCATCGGGTACAGTGTAGCTCTCAGCCTTCCATTCCCAAAAGCCCTTATAATGTGGAAGAAATGCACAAAATGTGGAAGACATACTAATGGCTTACTAACAACTTCAACGCGGAAGGTCATAGGATGGCTAAATTATGCTATTTTTACTTATAAAAATATCTTTTAATGAATTAATATCATTCCTTTCTATTTACTATAGATAGGAGTTAAAAAATTTCGAACACAAAATGTGTGTCAGACCCTTTCAAAGTGGAACGTCGAGGAACATGATTTTTTTAAAACCCCAAATGAGGCACATCCCTCATAATGAGGTACGCTTGAGAAATATGGGGTCTAATATGTGTCACCTTAAAATAAAATGGTAGACAGCCTGACATGCTTTACAAATAGTGGCCTGCACTTCTGGTTTCATGGATTCCATCTATGGGCCAATGCACTTGCTGCTTCTAGTATACCCTTTTTTAGGCAGCGTTCAAATACTGGGTATTCCATCACAAAAATCAGAATTATAGCACATTCTAGTTCTAAATATATAAATGTCTCTCTTCTAAATGTCAGAAAACTAACCAACTGCCCAAACCTGACGGTCTCATGCAACTTGAACGCATTCATATTTGTGTATGATTTGTGGTTCCTTTGTAAAGATAGCACTCTCTCCTCACATGTGTTTAAAGCTTACTTTGCATACAAACCTGAGGGAAATGGTGGGGGTGTTTCCAGATATGTCATTAACCATATTACCTCTAGGTATGGTCCTTGATAACCACAAAATGAACTCATTGAGCTCAGATGTACGCTGAACAAAACAAACTATCAGTTTATTGCCTGATATAGGACACCCTCCATGTCCCCAGATGACCACAAAAGATTTTCAAATGTACTTTCTATAGCTCAAAAGTTGGATATGCCCAAGAACTCTGGCCTTAATAAATGACAATTACCTAGGAAAGACTAGTTAACCACCCATGTAAGGAGCAATCCATTCCTGACCTTGTTCTTACCAATAGATCCCCTGTCAGATCACTCTGTACTATCCACAACTGTAGTAAATCTGACCATAAACTAGTGAAAACATCCCCAAGTGAACAAATCTGAGTTTAAGAACAACAAGAGAACATCATTCTCAAATGCTATGGTGAGCTTTCAGAATTTGCTTGTATTATCACAAGCCCCCATTGATCCTCAGCTGTTACTTATCCAAAGGAGTTCTACTCTCATCTGGAAAAATGCTTAGATCTAGCAGTCCATTGTCAAAACAAATGCATGGAGAAATTCTAAACAAATTTCCCCAGTGATCCACTAGTATAAATAAACTCGACAACAAAGGAAAAGGAAACTGTAATATCCTGTAATATAAATCTACCAACATTAAAGATCCTAGCAAAAGGATGAACCAAGAGCTAAACATGAACTGAAGCCAGCATCTGAAGGTAAGTACAATCATAAATGCTTCTTTAATTATATAAGAAAGTTCTGAAACAATACAATACAGTGCTTTGGATACAGCCAAACTGGCATCACTCACTCAGAACTAAAGGATATAACAAATATACTTGCAGATATGTTTAGTGCAAACTTTACCTTGGAAACAATGATTGAAGTTCAACAAATCCATGAAATAATGATACCTGCCTGCAAAGAAAGTAAAGGAACTTGACCTAAATGTTTTCTCAAAATGAAAAAATACCACTTCAGTAGTTCCCAACAACTTAACCAGATGTTTAAGAAATAGTGCAAAACATTTCCTTTTGGAACCTTTTTGGACTTGTGTAACCTAAGTTTAATGGCATAGTATATCCATGAAGCATGGAGAACTGCTGTTATGATGCCTCTTCATAAGAGGGCCCTACAATAGACCATGGGAACTAGGGAATGATCAGTTTATCTAGCCTAATCTGGAAGGCCATGGAACACATCATATCTGATTTCATAAACTGCATTATTAAAATTCTGATACACATAGACCTTCAAACATTTTTGTCAATGGGAGGGTTTATAAAAGTGAGATCAAGTCTATTCAACTTTGTAAACATCTTTGGAAAGGTCACAGAGGCAGTGGATAGTGGCCACTCAGGCCACATAGCCTACATAGCCTACCTGCAGCTGTTCAAGACATTTGATAGATCTGTCCTGACACACAGTGGCTTTCATGATCCCACTCAAAACATATCTCCTTGACTCAAATGTTTATACCTTGTTGGCTAGCTGTTCTTTTTTTTCATTCTTTTCATTTCTCAGTTTTGATTTATATCAATACATAGGTTTGAACACTTTAATAAATGTAAACTTCAGCTTGAATCCTTCAGGTATCATAAATAAGCTGAAGGTCATGCATATATCTATGTGATAAGGTACATATTAAACTGGCTGACTTCACATAGTTGAAGTAGTAGATAGCCAAGAAATCAAGAATGAAACTAGCCTAAACCTAAGAGATTGATGTTGGGTCCTAAACTTTTTGTCATACACTTACCTGACTGCCAGACTTTTAACCCAAACCTATAACTAACAAAGTCTACTGATGACTGCGAGTTGGGAATTATTGTCTGATCACACCTTGATATGGTGTCAATACAGTAAGAACTCACCTTCATTTAACAAATAGTGTACTAAAGAAAACTAAAATTAAATGTAATAAAGTATGTTATTGTCACATTTGGCAAAAAAAATATTATCTTCAGCATGCAGTATAGCTAACTCTTGCCTTCAACTGACATATAGCTAGTGTCCCACTCTAAACTGATATGGAAATCAGGGATTTTACCTCCTTGGCTGATAATTTCCTCTCCCATGACCATCACATAGTATTATTTGTCAGTAAGTGTTTCTAATTAATACAACTTATATCTAAAAGTATGTTATCCATGTTGAAAGAAGTTATTGTTCCTCTGTACTTTGCTCTAATTAGAGCAATTATAGAGTACAAGACCCCTTTGGTATGTACCTATCCAGTCACATCAGACAGCTAGAGAGGCTCGGGCAGTTCCAAGTCAAAAAAATTGCAGGCTTAGAAACCCTCAGCTACCCAGACAGACTTGAATCCTTATTACTTTGCTTGCTCTTTTATAGACTGTTATGTGGAGACTTATGTCATATTTTCTCTTCCAAAAAGACATTGACCTGTTACATCTCCAGAAAACAAAAACATCCACAAACAAAAAAGCTGATGATCTGAACATCCCCAACATATAAGAAAAAACTTTTTGGAGGGGAAGATCTATTACCCAGCATTTACACCATCTCTGGAATAAACTTAATTCAAAACTAGCCACAAACCTGGAATATTCTAACCTCCTGCTATTAAGTGATAACCTGGCAACATTTCCAGTCCCCATAAACAATGAGAACACTGCTACCGATGCAGAACTTTTCACAGAAACCCTGTACAAGCATGTTAATATCTGCACAGAAGTAGGTGTACCCACCAGGAAGAAGTACAGAACTAACTCATAAAACAAGCCACCCTGGTGAAATCATAAAATTAGTAGGCTGTATAACAGAAGCAAGAAAATCATGTCATAAATTAGGAGGTGCAGCACCCAGCAGGATAAAAGCACTCTCATCCAACTAAACAAACAACTCCGAGGCAAATAATGTATATCAAAGCCAAATTTGGAGGTGAATTTGGCCTCCAATGCCAAGGATAACCACAAGGCAATATTGGCATTATTTAGCTATGTCCACAACCGCAAATGTAATACACAATTGTGGGCAGAGCTCATTGTAAAGAGAGCCACCTATACTGAGCCAAAAGATATATAAACCTAATGGCCGATGAATTCAGCTCCAACTTTACCCCTCTCTTCCACTCAACCTTCCCTCAGGAAATATCATGTAATATAACTCGTCCTGTGGGAAGAGGTCCTTAACATACTCTATAAGGCCAAGAATACTGCATCAATGAGCCCACACAATATCCCAGGATGCCTTCTAAATAGCGTGCAACATGACCTATCAAGGTGTCTGAAATTGCTATTTAACTATACCCTCCAAACAGACTCCATCCCGCATCAATGAAGAACAGTAACTGTCATCCCTTTGCACAAAGGTGGGCCATCTACAGACCCTGGAAAATTTAGGCCCATAAATGTCACTAGTCTTATATATAAAGCCATTGAAAGAATTATCATGGAAATGATAAATAGTGATATAGTAAACCTCCAGACACTGGACGCAACCCACTTTGGTTTCATCAAGGGCAGATCGTGTCTACTCAATTTGGTGGACTTCTTTGAAAAAGTCACCAAACCAATGGATGAGGGAAAAATGGTTCACACTGCCTACCTTGACTTGGCCAAGACATTTGACATAACACCCCACTTGGGCATTGTTGACAAACTCAAAATGTTAGGTACAACCTCATATGTCACCCAGTGGATAGCCAACTGGCTCAGAGGCAGGACCCAGGAGTTATAAATGGGGAGTCCACCTCTGCAAAGAGGCCAGTCACAAGTGGAGTCCCTCAGGGATCAGACTTTGGACCACTCTTTTTTGGCATTTACTTCTCTGAAGTCAAGGCCAATGTCATTGGTCTCTGGATTACTACATTTGCAGATGATTGCAAATTAGGGGCTGTCACTGAATCTCACACTGACACAAATGTTCTCAAGGAGGGACTGACACAGATAAACAACTAGTGTCAGAGCTATGGACTAAAACTAAATGCCAAGAAATGCATAATAGTTTATTTCAGAAAGTCATCCACTGCTGACAACTATCATATTGACAATGCACCCCTTAGAAGTGACTTAGTAGTAAGGGACTTGGGGACACACATAGGTAGTAATTTAGCCTTTGACCATCATGTGTCTGCATTAGGAGGAAATCCTTCTATGCTGCGCACTTATAAACAAAGGTATGGCATCTAAGTACAAGGAATTCATTGTTCCACTGTATTTGGCATTCATCAGACCTATTATTGAGTACAATGCCCCCTTTGGTATGTACATAACCAGGCATATCCAACAATTGGAATGTCTACAGAGCTTTCTCACTAAAAGAATACAGGGCTTAAGTAAAATGTCCTATGCAGACCACCTCATATCCCTGTATTTTGTCTTCTACAGGTTTTGATGGGAGATCTATGCCTGACATACAGGGCATTGTCAGACCTCACTCTGATGGACCACCTGCATATCTGCAAAACAAACAGCACCAGAATTACCCATTCTAAAGACTTAAACCTTGCCTGTGATATAAATAGGCCCTGCTGGAGAAAGAGATATGTATCCCAGATATTACCCCATCTCCGGAACAGGCTGCCCATCCATGTGAAGCAGAGTTACTCCCTAAACCAATTCAAGTGCAATGTAGACAATTGGATGGAGAACAGGATATTCATCCCTGGTTTGGCACCTATGTCTCTAATGGACACAGGCAACATGTAAATGGTTCATCTCTCAGGCCCTAGATTGTAAATCATTCTTTGAATGACAGGGTAATATGCAATTATTTTGCAGTCTGCATTTGAGGTTATTTTATTGAAGTACTTTTGCCACATTTTTTAAATACTCGATTTAGGAATGTAATGCCATTTCACTTTCTAGTCGGGTATAAAACTGCTTTCAGCTAATTCTTTCTGATTATATATCATTTGTTGCTACTGTCTATAGTGAGGACATAAAAGGATATGAACATTGTTAGTTATAACAACATCACCTCACCATTAATAATCGCAAATAAGAGTTTCATGAGTTTAATTAGAAATGACTACCAACTTGCACAAGCATGCATGCATTTTCATTCAAACTCCATCATGAATATATACAAAATTGGTTGCATATTATTCCTCCTTTGTGGTCTTTAAAGAATGATATGATCACATCGCCATGGGGGTTACAAGCAATTAAGGCAGGAGTCATTTCCCCTTTGCTGATACCTATCTTCACGATTTACCTCCTGCTTCTAGAAGGAAAACCAGATCAGACTATGGAAGAATTTGTAGATGCCTATCCAATCATCATAGATTCGTAGGTTCATAGGTTTGCAGGTGTTTACTAGGCTAACGACCATGGGGGGCTTTTTAAGTCCAACCATGCATCCCAAATCTCTGACAAGTACCCTTGATAAGTATAAGCAGGTGCTTGGTTGATGAATTAGCTGAAAGTAGTTTTATACCCGACTAGAAAGTGAAATGGCATTACATGCCTAAATCGAGTATTTAAAAAAATGTGGCAAAAGTAAGTACTTCAATAAAATAACCTCAAATGCAGACTGCAAAATAATTGCATATTACCCTGTCATTCAAAGAATGATTTAATTTTCCTATTAAAAACAGTGATTTTAAGTGACAAATAGAAAAAGTATCTATACAGCTTCCTTGTCTCATATTAAAGTTTGCGTATCAGTTATCTAAAGATAAGTACTGCAGATAATGAGATGTTGCATAGGTTTAAAGTAGTCACCCGAAAACAAGATTATATTTTATCAGTGTTCAAGAAATAAAGTACTGTAACAGGATTATTGGTTGCTTGCTTAAGAAAGTGACAGCTTCCTCTGGCATTTAGTTTGCATGTCATACGTCAAAATAAAAAAAAAAAATCAAAATTATGAGCAATGTATAACTATTTTGTAACACTCATTTTGTGCAATAGATATTGCTGTAGAATGGATTGGTTGTCATAAATTTAGATTGCATTATGTCTTTTGTTATGGTCTTTTGCTTTGCAGTTTATCATGATAAGAAGGAAATGCAGCATTTTATACTGACTCCTAAATCGAAAATATGATAGTGTAGTGCTGGATTTAGAAACGGAAAAAAAAAGATGGGGCATACATTGGCAGCATCATAGTCTTGCTTTACAGTAAAAAGTACTATTTGGCAATCTCCAAGACTGGCCTTGAGGTTGTTAACAATGTAGCACTGTTCTGTGATACCGTTCTGTTCAATAGATGGTTAAAGTAGCACTGCTTTGCACCTTGAGGTCGTTAACAATGTAGCACTGTTCTGTGATACCGTCCTGTTCAATAGATGGTTAAAGTAGCACTGCTTTGCACCTTGAGGTCGTTAACAATGTAGCACTGTTCGGTGATACTGTTCTGTTCAAAAGATGGTTAAAGTAGCACTGCTTTGCACCTTGAGGTCGTTAACAATGTAGCACTGTTCTGTGATACCGTTCTGTTCAATAGATGGTTAAAGTAGCACTGCTTTGCACCTTGAGGTCGTTAACAATGTAGCACTGTTCGGTGATACCGTTCTGTTCAATAGATAGTTAAAGTAGCACTGCTTTGTGCCTTGAGGTCGTTAACAATGTAGCACTGTTCGGTGATACCATTCTGTTCAAAAGATGGTTAAAGTAGCACTGCTTTTCCAAGATATATTAAAGCACAATGGATGAGAAAACAAATTTCTTAATGCAGTTATTACACTTTGCTTTATATTTTGTTACAATGGGAAAGCAAAATAAATCATTTCAAAATGACCACAAAAGCAGCACCTGACATTGTGCTGATAAATAAAAAAAATATGGTACAAACATTGTTCGCAATATATAAGTATCCTTTGGTAACACATATCACTTTGAGATACCTGA
Organism: Protopterus annectens; assembly: GCF_019279795.1. Taxonomy (NCBI): domain Eukaryota; kingdom Metazoa; phylum Chordata; order Ceratodontiformes; family Protopteridae; genus Protopterus; species Protopterus annectens. The sequence goes on along the minus strand of NC_056732.1, from coordinate 1,167,780,589 downwards.
CATGTTCTACCAGGAGTTTTGATTTTTTTATACTTTATGTTACCAGTAAAGTAACATACAGAATTTTAAAATTTTAAATTAAGCCACTTAAAACACCATGGTACTTTTCTAATTGGAGCTGTAACATTTTGCTTTGCATATGTCATGATGAGAAAGTCACATAATTTTATAATGCCTATAGAGACCACCAGCTGACATTGTGCAATTGAATAAAGAAAGAGGGGGGCACTCATTCATAGCAACGTAGTGCTATTCTATGGTAAGCATCGCTATTGTGAGATACCTGATGGTTTAGGGGATGTATAATATTATCCAGTAGATTCATTCAAAGCTGTGTTCTAGTGTGTATTTCCTGAATTAAATTCGACACCCATTCATTCTGTTTTTAACTGTTTGAAAGAATGATCAGCAGTAAAGGTTTGGTATAAAGTGAAAATTAATGGAATTAATAGAACTCAGAGTAATAATGAATAATAGTATTAGCAGGCTATCACTTAATAAAAGTTATATTATCTTGTCTCTTAATATAGTAGAACACAAAGAGTTTACTCAGAGTTCATTTTATCCAGCTTGTCACAAAGTCCAGAACCACTTTACAAACTTTTTTTTTTATCCAGTATTGACAAGTGCTATCTTGCTATCTTCTTATCTGTTACAGCTTGATAACTAGGTAATTTTTTATGTTTTAAAGATAATAAAGTACTTGATTTTTTTGTGATTACATAAATTGTTCTCTTTCAGCAAACACAGTCTATATTTCTCCAGCTCATAAATGATAAATGCTGTAGAGACTGGAAAACAATCCTTCTGATCATGTAATTCTTCAATTCCATCAGATAACTGTGCACCATTAATAAGCTAGTTATTTTCTATAACAATACTAAGCAGTTGATTCATACCATTGCTTGCTATATATTTTTGTTGCAACATTGCATTAGTTTCCATCAAGAGGGTCCTTATGATAGTAAAGATCTTTAAAAGCATTCACACATATGAAAGACAAGTGAATATATATATATGTGAGTGTGTGTGTGTGTGTGTGTGTGTGTGTGTGTGTGTGTGTGTGTGCCTACCTTTGAACATTGAAATCCCACAATATCGAATCCTACATCGTCAGACAAAATCATTGAATGCTCACTTCCACAAACGACTGGATCACAGAAGCTAATCCGTAGGTAAGTAACCTGCTGACCAACAAGGTGAATGATGGTGGGATTCGATATTGTGGGCTATATATATATATATATATATATATATATATATATATATATATATATATATATATATATATATATGTATATAAATATATATATATATATATATATATATACACACACACACACACACACACACATATATATATATATGTATATATATATATATATATATATATATATATATATATATATATATATATTTATATATATATTATATATCATTATTTGTCTCAAGTGGGATATCATGGCCCTCACCCTTCTTCTGGGCTCATTCAGTTCACTAACCTCAGCTTTCCACATATCTAAGATTACAGATACACTCATCAACCATATTATCACAATATTTCCTCATGCATTTGTTTGCCTGTTAAACGGATAAGTCCAAATATTGTTTCCAGCTATGACTTTATAACAGAAATTCAGTTCCATTTGCACATAAATTTACAGAAAAGTTAATGAGCAATAAAACTGATTAATTAGAATATATAATAATAAATAAGTAAACCAACAGTTAAAAAATCAGTGGATACGTGATTAATATGTTGTGTAGTTCTACAGGCAAAACACACATCTTTGGTGATGGAAGACCAAAAGGCTATGAGATCTACTGTCAATCCAGGTAATCAGATTGCTGACTCTACACTGCAGCCTTGGGGTAGGGGTGTTGCTGCTCCCCTGTGTGTGCCATCCTTTGAATGAGACATTACGCTAAAGACCCATCTGCCTGAGTTGATGGTAGCTCACGTACACACATAAATGATCTCATGGCACTTATCAAAATAGTAGGGGTCCTTTATTTAATACGTAATTAAAAACATCATTTATATACTTACAAAATGTACATATTTACAGGCACACATTTTTATTTTTAAATATTTGATCATGTTTCTTCTAACATCCTAATTATTTTTCTTACATAATTACCCCAACTCCTTCTGCCGCCACCATAATCTAATTTTTTGCAATATGTCAGTCTTTCATTCCAAATAACCCATATTAAAAACAAATACTTATCTGCCCTTCTCACATATTTTTTCTTCTTGATCTTATAATATCCATTCATATTCATATTAATATCTATATTTTTTATATTGTTAATATTCTCAAAAAAAAAATAAATTCCTCAGACAACTTTTTCCATAGTTTCCCCGCTTTTTTCCCTTTCAAAAAGAGCATGCTCTGTTGTCTCTTCCTCCTCCCCATGAAATACACATACTCTTTCAATTTTCTTTTCACATGGCATATTTTCATTTACAGGTAACTCATTTATTACCTGTCTGCATAGGAAATCCTGACCACTTTTTCCTTACTTTCCCATGGATTTACATAATAAAATTGTTTTATCACATTATTATACCACATCCATTTATCTTCCTCTATATCATCATTTTTTCCATGTTAGTATTTTTTCTTGCTAATTTTTAATTTCTTCATTTACATATTTTTTTCATTCTCATCACCTCCCAGAACATTTTGCATTTTGCCGAAAGAAGAACAACCACAACATACTTATATTTAGATATTCTCACTATTAAATTCTTATTCTCTTCCTTTACCCATTGTAATATTCTATACAAGTTTAAAAGAAACAGAATAAACAACTGGATTTAGTAACCTCAGTCCCCCTTCATCTTCATTCATAGACAACACATTAGTTTTCACTGGGTTTAATTATGAATCCTATATGAAAGAAAATAGCAGTTGCACAATTTCCTTTTCATATTTTTCCTGGGACCATATAAACATTTGACATATATGCTATTTTCCCATTAATACATACTTCATCAGATAACCGTTCTCTTGAATGCTAATCTATACATCTACCACAGAAGACATATTTCTTTCATTTTTTTTATCAAACCCTACCATTGCATCATAGCTACACAATTTTTCCAAATTTTATCTCTAACAAAGACACTTTATTCATTGAAGAATATACAGCCCAAGTTTTTGGCACATAATTCCAAATATTTTATCTTTATTCAAGGTCTTTCCCATTGCCTTTAAACGTCCATTCAGTCAAGCCAACAATTCTCTTATCCATGTTTTGTTCTTAGTAAATAGAAATATATCATCTGCATATGTCAAAAGTACTGGAATCACCACCTCCTTTTGCACACATACCTAGCATATTTCATTTACTTCATTTAATATCACATTCATTAACAATGCAAACAATATTCCACTTGTGGGGCATCCTTGTCTTATACCGCATTTAATGCATATTTCTTTACTCAGCCACCCATTTACTAGCACTCTTACTCTTTTATATTGATATGCTGATATACACACAATGCAAATTCCATACTTTTCCACAGCATCCCAGATAGCATCATGCCCTGCTGCCTTGCTATTTTCATCTACCATAAGTTTCACATTCTCCCTTTACTTATATCATCCACAGTTTCTTTCACAACCAATAACAGCTGTTGACACCACTTTCTTTTTACACTAAATATATTTTCTTCCACAATATTCCTCATCCTTTGTTTCATTCTCCTCTGTTTTATTCTCATAAAATGTATCATTTCTGTTCTGTATTGAGATAGGTCTCAATTTATTTATTTCACTTTTCTCATCTTTTTCCAATATAAATTGTAATTTTCCACTTTACAGCTTTTCATAAATAAACCTTTCCTTCAACCATTCATTCAGAACATTTACAAAAAATAAAATAAAAAAATACTATGCCATCTGGACTTGGAATTAAATCAATACTAACTTTAATAACTACTTTGTCCAATTAATTCATAGTAATTTATTTTTCAAATTCTTCCTTAATTCATTCTGGATTTTTTTTTACTTTCCAGTCTCTCTTAATGTCCATCATTTTTGCTCTTATACATATTTCCTCATGTTGTACTACAATATAATTTGCTCTTTTGATCATTTTAGCTGTACTTTTAGATTAATTTCCCTCATCATACTAATATCCTCCTTTAATATTTACTCAAGTATGCAGATACCTTCTCCATTGTAAATAATAATGCCTAAACAATGATGTCTTAATATTTTTCTTGTTTTTTTACTTATTTTCCATATCATGCTACTCTGTTGTATTATTTAATTATCTAAACATTTTCTCATACTTCACTTTCTCATCCTTTCCTACATCATCCCACTACTAAAACATGCACTTTCATCTGGCTACTAAAACATCCACTTTTTATATTTATTTTTAAATTCAATTTAATATTCAAATTAGCTGTTATACAAGTCCTTCATGGATATATGATCCTATCATAACTGCCATAATTCCCATTCTCCAAATTCAGCCAATAATTTTTCATTTATTCTTTTATTCCATTTCCTACTTAAAATATTCCCATTCTTCCTTTACCTCTATCCATACTGGTAAATGGTCTGAAAACCCATTACATATGTATCATCATCTGCTATTCTAAAGCCATCAAATAATAGAACATAATCAAATTTAGATCCAGGTTCCCCCCATAATTCCATTTACTTTTGTCCCACACAGCTATTTACCACATTTTATTACATCCTGTATTTTTTTTACATCTTTCCCTTTCTTTTTACATTTTGCCCTTAAATCACAATTAATGTCCCCTGCAATTAAAATTTTCATGATAGCCACCACATAGTCTAATATTTAATGAAACCGATTCTCTGATTCAATGCTAGTTATATATGCATAAAATGCTATAACAATATCTTTCCACCTCACATCCAAAATAGTTAAGATTCTCATCCTTATCAATGTTACATCTGATATTTTCACTGTTTTTTATACAACACAGCCACTACAAACAACACTAACTTCCTAAGTCCCATATTATATTTCCACCATAGATTTTTTGTTTGCACTCTTTCTTCACTTGCAAGGAATCTTACATCCTCTAACAGAATAAAACCCACATCACATTTACCACACCGTTCCAGTATTCCTGCCCTTCTTACAATATTTATAATACTGTTCACATTTAATGAAAGTACTCTAAAATAGTTTATTTTCCTTCTTTTTGAGTTTATCAAAGAGTATAGAGGTTGCGCAGACAAACCAAGTAGTACAAACTACAAGAAAAACCTAGTCAAGTTAGAATTTCCACTTTGTGATACCTTAAGCCTCCTATAATAGAGGCCCATGGGATATATGCAAATGACCCATTAATGACATCAACATTTTCAGCTATATGGTTTCTGAATGTCCATGATGTTTTACTTTTCCCTTTTAAAGTCTTTGTGGACACATTCAGGCCAATAAAGGCAAACCCCACTAGCTGTGGACATGCATGATTTGGCCTTCTTATGACCTCATCAGCACAGCATAAGTGGACTGTTTGGCCATACTCTAGAAAAACAGGGTCTTTATACCCAGCTGATGCCCATAACCATTAAGGGCAATGACAAAATATACTCAGCCCCAAAGTTCAGCAGTCTCAGAGTTCAAAATCCAAGCCCAACCAATAAAATGAGGTTTGATAAGGATGAGTAGAAAGAGAGAAAATGAAGGTGGCTTTTCTTAAATTAAAATAGTACACCCCAAATCAGTACATAGAGAGAGTGAAGAAAAAAAATATTTGGAAAGCATCACATGCAATTTTTCCATAGATTATTTCAAGTCACAGCAAATATAAATTTAACCTATTTAAAAATAGGTATAACAAGAGGTTTAAGCACCTAAAGGGCAAAAAAATTAACATCTTAAGGGAGGATGAAATTATCTAGTAATTTTGAACAGACTGCTTTATAAACTTCAAAATTATTTGTCATTAAAGAGAGTATACTTGGGAGAAGTAAGATATAAAGGTAACATGTAAAGAGCTACCAAATATCACAGGTACATTTCATTAGTACAGTCACATTTTTTTCTAATTTGGGATTTTGCTAGGAATGCTCTGCAGTGCTTTAAGAATAGAAAGAAGTGTATTCCATACTCAAGGAGGAAGCACAGATCACCTGGTCTGATCACAAGTCTAGAGGCTATTGTTCCATTTTGAAAATCATGTGAGAACCTGGGAGAATACCAAGAGTTCTGCTTTGCAAACTTAGGTCATGGTAAGCTGTAATTCATAATTTATAAATTATTACTGAATACGTTTTAGAGAAAATAATGCACGAAGCAAGGAGTAACAAATCTACTTTAAAGAGGGCTTTAAAATGCTCAGTGTGAAGAAATAAGTCAGTAGGGGGTTGGAATCTAAAGGTTCTATATCGTAAGCGCAAACGCTTAGTTTGTCAAATATGGCATGATCAACACCCAGTGAGTGAACTGTGAGTACATCGAATGCTGGAAACCACAAAATTCTAAATCCCAAGTCGGCATAGTCGGCCCTTCTGCGGTGTAGCTCTGTAAGGTAAGTGTGCGATAGTTACGGATTTTAGGATTAGGGTGCAGGTTAAGGTAAGTGCAAAGAAAGTAATGTATGTAAGGGTTAGTGTAGATTGTATGTAAGGGTTAGTGTAGTTTTAGAAGTAGGGTTTAGGTTAGTGTATGTTTGTGGTCTATTTATTTTGTTTGGGTGGGTAGTATGTAGCGAGCGGTATAGTGGGAAGTGTGTTTTGTTTTCTTTAGTGGGTGGAACGGTGTTGGCCAAGTAAAAGTATTCGGTGATTTGTTTTTCTGCATTGTGAGGTTTTGCTGACATGTGCGTTCGCTGAATAGGTTTTGATCATGTTGTATTCGACAACCTAAGTGTTCGCGCATATAATATAGACCCAAATCTAACAATAAGGGGGAAGGTAAAATCATAAGGGGGAAGGTAAAATCAAATCTCTGGATCTTCAGTTTTCTTGTCTCCCTCGATCCATTAAACATTAGAGTTTTAAGGCTATGTTATAAATGACCCTACTAACATACAAAACAACAAAATGGACTATTTAAAGTGCAAGAAATTTAATGTATCAGTGATTTGGTACCCCAGTCATTTACCTTCACTGAATAGTGCTCATTTGTTTGATAAGCCTCATCTTTAAACTAAGTTTAAACTAATGTAAATAGTTTGCGTGACAGTTGTAATTAGAACATAAACACCTAAAGAAGAATCAGATGAAATACAATGGTAGAGAATATCAGGTAATTGAGTAACAATTTGCCCAGTAGGCTCAGTCAGGCAATTTCCCAGCAGGATCACATTTTGGCACAAGTACAATAGCAGTTATTCTCTGACAGGAGAGAGTGAGCGAGTAAGAAAAAAAATAGTATGTTCTTCACAAGTGTTATCCATTGCTTTTTCATTTCAGGCAATGTCATTACCTTAACTTGTCAATGGATCTTATCAGTGAAGGTACCTTTTGTTATATGAACCACTGTCCATTGTGTAATAAAGTTTGGATTTTCGTATATTCAACAGCAGAGTTACTTGCAACACTCCCTAACAATTTCTATATTGTGAGTAATATGAAAATTAAGAGTCAGTCCCCATAATTTTTTGCATTAGGGGTGTTATATATTGACAAAGTGCTAGATGGCTTTCATGCACCTCAGAAGTCTGTATGCATAATTATGAGGTTTAGAATGAGAACCACTGAGGCATTTATGTGCAATCTTTCCATTTTTCTATATTATGTAGGTACCTTGTATCTTACTCCTTGAGAGGCTATTTAATCCACACCTCTAAACTGCCAGATTGTATTCATTCACTCATTCATTCATTCATTCATTCATTCATTCATTCATTCATGTATTATGAAAACAAGAGTTTGTGAGAAGAGACACTAGGGATGATGGAATGACCTCATATACACTTGATGATTATGCGGAAGACCATACTATAGACATGAGATAGTTAAAGAATAGATGAAGTGGAGCTTCATTTTAGGTCTCATTTCAACAGTCCGGTACAATGACTTTAGAACAGCTTCTGTTACAATATTCTCCTCCAGCGTCAATTGTGAGCAGGACCTGACAATGTTTAAACTCCTTCTGTTAAGGCACTTCTTCTATCCTTGCATATACAGAGCAATACACTATTTTCTGTGGAAGAGCCATGGCCTTTGATTTGGAGGTACTAATTTTTGTGTCAGCTACTCCACCCTCACCTGACAAAATGTAGTAACATAATCTGCATGAAATATCAACTCACACACTAATCTTTTAGGCTCAGTAGTTCTGATGACAGACTGAATTTTAACATTTATAGTGCTGCTTTAGTGGAGTGTTTTCTCTCATCCCTCAGAATTTCATGTTTAGATCACACACATGCACACACGAGTGTGCGTATACACACACACACACACACACACACACACACACACACACACACACACACACACACAGAAAAACACATGCGCACAACAACATTGTACTCCATTCATACCCCTTCAGACATGCACACATACACTACCATATACATCCAGATCCTTACTCCACTTCTGCCACAACCTCTCTTTCAGTAAACATCCCTAAAGCATGACTTCTCATGATGACTGCAATCAGTGACTGCAGACACTCTTCCAGATTGCCTTATTATCCTGTAGTATGTCTGGCAGGACCACCTTCCATTCTAATGCTTTCTGCTCACAAAAGAGCACTGAAGGAGGATGGTCTCTGAATCAAGAGTTCTCATGATGGGTTGGCCACTCATTGTAGGGCTTACAGTTGAGGTAACCCTTTCTAAATCTCAGCCTACGAGTTTCAGTACATTTAAACAACTTCTATAGCATTAATGATAATCCCCACTGTTATCATCCTGAAGTATGTAATATGTGTGTGTCTTCTGCGCAACAGTGGTTGTAGGCAAGAAATATTATTATTTTTACCACATAAAAGTATATGCACTATATAGTGAATATTACATTTACTACTTACTTCCACATATTTTTTGTGCAGTATCTAATGGTCTCTATGTTACTCTGCATCCACAGCTATTCCTTCGGGTATGTGTTTGATATTATCCTATTGTTGTCTAATTTAATTCTTAAGAACTGCTAAAATTCAACTGTATCTAGAAACCAAATATCTATATTCCTTATCACAAAGAAACACATATTTACATTCTGCAACACTTATCAGAAAATTATGAAAATACTTTCAGTATTTACAGCCCCATATTTCACAACTTTGAACAGTAGTGAAAGCAACAGGAAAGTTATTTGTATTGCATTGTCTTTTGTACTAAGCATCTAGAAAAACATTCATATTTTACATTGTTTCCAACAGATGATTTTGATACTGTTCACTGAGGCAACATTGTTCTGAAGTTCACAAAACACTATGAAGTACAGTATATATTGATATATTTTTATTTAGACATATCTTGTTTCATGAGATTAAGTTTCTAATCTTTGTTCCTATAAGCATTTTGTAATAATTATTTTCTGGATTTATGCATGTAAAAATCTGAAAGAACTGAAAATGAAGTGCATTTTACAGAGTATGTATATGTATTTTTGTATAAATGAAAGTATTTGAAAATAAATGTCAAATACACTTTCTCTCACTGTTATTTTTATGTTTAGCCTGTACACCAAAGGCTTGGGGAATACCTCTCACTTGATACCAAACTGCATGTGAAAGACTTTCTTACCATTGCGTTTTTTTTTCCTCTTGAAAAGCTATAATGACAACAATAAATGTAAGATTATAATTAATGTCTTTGCATAACTGTTGATATTCAGTCTCATTTGTGTATTATGCCTGTTTAAAAATTGATGAACATTAAAAAATATATACTTTTTGCTCTTAGTATTATTTACAGAAACGTTAAAAATACATATAATTATAATTCTGCAGGATTAGCATAAGAGTGAGCATGCCTTATTATGTGCTATGTAGTATACAGTAATATTTGCATTCCTGTGTTAATTTTCATTAGCAGTGTAAAGGAGTTTGGTGCTTTTGGTTACATAGGTCCTCTCAGCATTAAAATGTAGCTGTGCAATGGGTTTTCCAAACCAATACTCACATTTCTTTCAGTAGAATATTAGGAATTTTAGAGAAAGATCAATGTTCAGCATGTAAAAGCAGTTGTTTTGATAAGCATGCTGTTCGTATAAGTGTTTGATACATTATAAGCCAGATAAGTTTAAAGTGAAGCATGCCAATGCTTTTATAATACGAAAACATAATATATTCAAAATACAGAAACCATGTTAACTGGAGGTCTTTTATTTGAATGTGTTCTTACCTAACAGTCTTCATACGCAGTCTTTTAATAAAAGTTATATAAATGGCTTTTGAATTTATGGTAATCTATGAAAAACACAACCTAGTATTTCTGAACTATAGCACTGTTATTCTTTGTATTATGTTTGATTTGTAATGTTGTGAAAGCTTGCCATGAATAATTACCTATATGGTAAATAGGCACAAAAGATTTGCAATAACCTGTATTATAAAAAGGCATAATAAACATTGTACTCATTGGTGTTTTTTTTTTTTTTTTGGTGTTTAGTGTTGTTTGTGATATAAATATTCTAAAATAAATGTAGTATTGTGAGTATCTGTTGCATGAAACCATTATTAATACCATTGTTTGATATAAATAGTATATAAATAATGCTGCTTGTTTGTGGATATTCAGTAATGCTGATTACTGTATTCACTGCAAAAGAAATTATTTTATGATTGATTAGTGAGTCATTAAGAGACCAATTATGTAATCTACAACCAGTACCAGGACTGCACCTTTTTATTACCTTGAATTGCAGGTCAACCATACTGTTTAACAAAGCAGTCAATATACAGAAATGTTTTGTGTATCTATAATACTTTTTCTCTCCCCAGGATATCATCTGATGGCTCCACTGCTGTGACCCACTTGGCCTATTTATTCCAGGGACATGGAAAGTGCATTCATTCACTCATATGGGAAATTGATCAACATTACATTCCCTGGTAAGAGTCAGGTGATATGGAGCTGGCCAGCTTGCTGGCTTTGGGGAGGCTACCTCTCCTCTTTGAAGCATCCATCTCAGCAGGTCTTCCAAACTTTGCCATAACTGTGTCTTGAGGGAAAGCATGACTCCACAGGTTGAATTTCACTGCACTGTCTTATGTGAATACACCATTACAGAATGGGCTTGCAGGCTCAAGCTCTGTAGACAATACCTAGTGCTTCCACTATGTGTCACATCTGTAGTGAGTCAGAACTGCCTTCTCCCTCAGAATGGGTGAGCCATCAATGACCATTCACTCCCATCCTCTATGAACATATCCTATAGGTGACTGAGCTTCTCATTAAACTTGAATCACCTGCATTATACTCAGAACTGTAAACCTCTATGTCATGGAGATGACCTAAAGTATCTATAATATTGACAGTAATAAGTGTGCATAAATTGTGGGGGGGTTTCTTGAACTTGTGTTCAGCAGTTATGTTCAATTAAGCAAAATATTGCTCATAGATGTGCTGCTTGTATATAGTATTGATTGTAACATAAAGAGGACTTTTTGGACTCAGCCTTTTTGATATATTCATCTTTTTTCAAAGGGGACATATTTTAGCATCCATCTACACTGTATGTTACTATGAGTAATCACTTGATTATAATAGCTCAGCCAGTGCATGTATTTGGCATGGACTTCCATGATTTGAGGTATAGTGTTTCCATTTTATATGCATGATAATTTTTGCAGTATTGGCCTGCAGGTTTACCCATTTCTGTTCTAGTGCAGGATTGACAGTGTATTACATGGTTTTTGCGCTTATTGTATGGAACACATTATTTTTATTTTTTGATATTTTGCTCTACCCATAAGTCATATGAAAGTATTGTTTCATCCACAATTAATAACAGATAAGAAAGTATTATCTTCAGCCTTACTACTTTGTTGATAAGTTGGGTTATGAATCAAAATGGTTAAAACCCAATGAACTGGTTAAGTAGGAAAACTGAAGGAAGTTTTCATTTTTTGATCAATGTATGTTATGCTTTTTTTTCTTTATATGCCCACCATGTGGGGAGGATCATTATCTCCTCTGTCCTGAAACGTACAAATACTCTTCACTGGACATAGGCAGAAACTGAGTTTCTGAACAAGCAAAATAAGGGCACTAGTGAAATCCTCCAAAGCAAAGTTCGAGTCCAAACTGGCCACATCTACTAAAGACAATCATAAGGCCTTCTTCATATATGTCCACAATCTCAAGGGAAGCACCCAGATCTGCTCAGAACTGGTGGTCAAGGACACCACATGCATAAATGCTGTAAATATAGCCAACCTGCTGGCAGACAGGTTCAGTGAAAACTTTGCTCCTCTGTCCCCCCATCAGTAAAACTGGATAGCTCCAGTATCTGCTCTCCTCCCCTTATCTCTAGGAAGCAAGTCATCACTGCCCTCTCAAAGGCAAAATATACAGCCACCATGGGACCCAATAACATCCCAGGCTGCATCCTACATGAACTCAGGCAGGAACTTGCAGCTCCATTAGGCACACTATTCAACCAAAGCCTGAGTACCGACTTCATCCCAGCCAAGTGGAGGACAGCTACTGTCATCCCTTTGCACAAAGGTGGAGTGTCCACTGATCCAGGAAATTATAGACCCATCAGCCTAACTAGCCTGATCTGCAAGGCCATGGAGTAGATTATCATGGACCTCAATGACAAGGACATTGGCTACCTCCAGAAACTTGATCCCACACAGTTTGGTTTTGTCAAGGGGAGGTCATGCCTGTTAAATTTCATTGACTTCTTTGAGACAGACACCAAGGCCATAGATGAGGGGAGGATTGTGCACACCGCCTACCTTGACTTGGCCAAAGCCTTTGATACTATTCCCAACTCAGGTATAATAGATAAACTCTCTCAACCAGGCATCAATCCTATGTTACGAGGTGAGTAGCAAACTGGCTTACTGATAGAACCCACCTAGTCAAAATAGGGGAAGCCACCTCAAGTAGTAGACCCGTATCAAGGAGTGTACCCCAGGGATTGATCTTGGGGCCTCTGCTGTTTGGGATATACTTTTCAGAGCTGCAGGTCAAATCTAGTGGGCTATGGCTGACCAAGTTTGCAGATGACTGCGAGCTGGGTGCTGTCATCAATTCCCTTATGATATGGACATCCTCCAAGAGGGTCTCACCCAAACAAATGACTGGTGCCAGAAACATGGCCTCAAACTGAATGCCAAAAAATGCATCATCATCCCTTTTGGGCAGAGTGATGTCAACACAAATGATCACATTGACAATAAGGTGCTAAGGACACAATCAGTCATGAGGTACTTGGGCACCCAGGTTGATAGCAAACTGACTTTTGACCACTATATTGCCCCCATTATATAGAACGCTGTCTACATGGCCACCTCATTAGTAAGGTTATCTCATCCAGGCACAAGGTGGTCATAACATCTTTGTATTCTTCCCTTATAAGACCCATTATTGAGTACAATACCCCTTTCTGCATGTACCTCACAAAACAAATGCAGCAGCTGGAGAGACCACAGAGGTTCCTCAGCTGGAGAATTCAGGGCCACAGACATCTACCCTACACAGATAGGCTAAAAGTCCTGTCCCTCTACTCAGTCTCCTAGAGACTCCTCAGAGGTGACCTCTGTCTGGCATTCAAAGCAATCTCAGATGCCACCCTGAAGGGACAACTGCATATCCGCAAGTCAAGCTCCACTCCAGTAACCCGCATGCATGACCTCAGCCTGGTCTGTGACATCAATAAGACTTGTTGGTGGGACAGATTTGTGTCCCAGACACTCCCCCTTTTGTTGAATAGACTCCCTCTCCATGTAAGGCAGAGCACCTCATTAAACCTTTTTAATCAACCTGGATAACTGGATGAGGAACAGAAAATACACCCCTGGGATTGCACCTGTGTCTCTACTGAACAGTGGTATAGGGTGCTGACTTGTTGGAACATGGGCTAAGTTCTTGGCTAAACTTGTAAGGACCTCAGGGTCAATAGCCTAGTAACTTTCTATGATCTTATGAAGAGTCATGTATGTAGCTTAGATGGAATTCTTGAATGTCAAGCAAGAGGGGAAGAGAAGATGAAGCTGACCATTGAACAACAGGTTATTTCAAATTCTGTACCACATCTTGTCAGAAAGTATAAGTGGTTACTGTAACATTGTGGATCACAAGGTGTAGTTTCCACTCTGCAGAAGAAAGATAATGCTGCACAGGCAAAAAGCAGGAGGAATGCTCAATCATATGCTTTCAAGAAAATAATTTACAAATAAAAGAAACCTTTAATCAGTGTCCAGTGACAATACCTGGAATGCTTGCTTGGCTTGCTTGCTGTTCTCTGCCTGACTATTGCTGATCTCTGTCTGCATTTGATTTTGAATTGAAGTTTTTCAGTTAAAATTTTGTTAATTCAACTTTTTATCTTTTTCTTGCATTTGTTTTGTTTTACGTTTTTTGTTCTTTTGGAGTTTTAAGAGGTCTTGGTGAGGTTCAATTAGAAAAGCTAGAAAGGATATCCTTTGCACACAGTAAATATCATCCAGCTAATTAGTGGGAGGAGCTGAGAAAAAGCATTCCTCATTTAACTAGCAATATTTGGAGGCATATTTATTTAGCTGGAGTGCTTGTTTGGTTGCTTGCTGTCCTCTACCTGACTATTGCTGATCTCTGAATTTGATTTTCCCACCCACCTGTTGTACTTTCAAACTTGGTGGTTTTTCAGTTGCCTGCCCCTTCTGTAAATCTCATCTTGGACACTTCACCCAGTCCCATCTCATCAGCTCATTCTACTAAGTATGGAGAGATCAGTTGGGAAGGCCCACCCTTTTAGTCTCTTAATCTTGAATTATCTTCTGTTTCCTCATTTCCCACTTACTTAGAAAATGCACTTTATTCATCTACTTTTACTGTTTCTGTGCTTCTTCCTACTTTATTACTTTATTTTGCTTTTTGCTGCTTGTTCTTAAAGTGTATTTATTCTGCTGTATTTATTACTGCTTGTTAGTAACATGATTACATAGCCTCTTAATTTTTGATTTAAGCACTTGGGCTTCAAATTAGTTATCTTACGTAAGGTAGGTTTGCGATCTACACTCCTGACAGGAGAGGTAGCTTACATCCTTCTAAGCTGGGAATTGATGCTTAAAGCCTCATTGTGTCTATTATTCTAAAAGTGTCTTAGTTTTGGTTTAAGCACTTGGATT
Source organism: Protopterus annectens (assembly GCF_019279795.1). Lineage (NCBI taxonomy): Eukaryota > Metazoa > Chordata > Ceratodontiformes > Protopteridae > Protopterus > Protopterus annectens. The sequence continues at coordinate 1,167,765,343 of NC_056732.1, read as the reverse complement.
TTAGGCCAGTTATTTTACACTGCTGTGGGAGAACAGGGTAGACTCCGCCTTTCTGAGCTGAAAATTGTCAGTGATGGCTTATTGTGGCTGTTCTTCTTAGTGTCTTTGTTCTGATTTAAGCGCTTGGGCTCTAAACCAGTTATTTTACATTAGGAAGGTATGTGGTCTAAACTCTTGTGGCAGGAGAGGATAGCCTGCACCTTTCTAAGCTGGGAATTGCTGGTTGAAGGCTTATTGGGTTTGTTATTCTGAAAGTGTCTTAGTTCTGGTTTAAGCACTTGTGCTATCCACAAAAACACGAAATGACGAGCAGGACCACAATAAGAGATAGCTTGAAATAAATAGTGGTTTTATTAAATCCAAGTAGAACGTAAGCGCTTTCGGCCAGAGCAATCTCCAGCCTTCTTCAGACAAACAGCGTGTTATTGTGTGTGAAACACTTAAATATTGATAGACAATTAATTGTACCAATCGGAACAAAATGCATTCCATGGTTAACTGTTACCATGGTAACGTTAAAGCAGCGTTGTATATGTGAATGAATTATTTGGATTAAACATTAAAAATTAATACTAGGACTTGAAACTTGAAAAAGTTTCACATACACTCAATTAAAGATGTATATGTACATAGTTTACAATATATTACAAAAACAATAAAATAAAAAATATTACTTTAAAAATTAAACTAGTGATCAATCATATTTGATCCTTCTAAAAAATCTAAATATTCTAAATTAAGCCAGATCCTCTCAATGAAATTTGTACATTATGTCAGATGTAGAAACTGAACATGTCCTACTTTAAACAAAGGTTTGAATGTGTGTGCCCACTAAATTGTGACTTACATGGTCCAGTTATCTATTATATGATAACCACTTGAGCACACATTTAATAGACAAATTGTCATTTATGCCTGGTATGAGATGTGCCCTAGTACGGATTTGCCACATCAATTCATCGATCTCCAATTTGATTTGCCAGGGCCCCCCTCTAATTTCAGGCGTCCTTTGTTGCACTATGACAAAACTGAAAGTATGCCCTGTGTTCTCTATGCTATGCTTAGCTAAGGCGTTATTGACGTCATGTCTACTAACAGCATACATGTGTTCGTAGATCCTGATTCTAAATCTACGCTCCGTCTTACCAATGTAAAAAGCATTACATTGGTTACAGAGGGCGGCATATACCACAGATTTGGACTCACAGTTATAAAAGTTGTTAACCCTGTATGACTTATTGTTAATAGAAAATTGTGTTCCGACCCTAATAAATTTACATTGTGCACATGCACCACATTTGTGCATGCCATGTTGCCGGTTAGAAGTAGATCTATTGGGTGGTCTTTCTAAAATAGTTTTTAGATTTTGTCCCCTCCTATAAGTAAATTTAGGTCTTATACCCAAGATGTTAGAAAGGGTATTGTCATGGTTAATGACGTCCCAGTTTTTGTTAATAATTTCCTTAATCTTAATAAAATCCAAGGAAAAAGTATGTGTAAAGGACACATTGTAATTGACATTTTCCAAAACATCGTTCCCAAGGAGGCCCGAACAAGTTGGAAGATCAACTGTTCTAACATTCACCTCTGTGATAGTTCTGGTGAAAAGTAGGGGGGTAAAATATCCTTCACTACGCTTGTTAGATACTTCCAAAATGATGTTATTAACTAAGTGTAACGGATAACCCCTTGTTAGAAACATGTTTTTAAGTTTGTTGCATTCGGCAAAAAAAGATCAAGAATCAGGTTATTTATACCAACCAAGGGCATTCTAATAATATCACTATGTTAGAATGGGATTTCCTTCGTTTGTTGAGGGACTGTAACATACTTGTTATGAAACCGGACAAAGGTGGGGGGATTGTCTTCCTGTAAAAACAAGCCACCCTGATGGACCTCAAGTATAAAGAGATCATATAACAAAAGGAAGAAACTGATTTCTAAGAATGAGAGGGACATAGTCAGCAGAGAAAGAATACCCTCCACAGCTTAAACAAGTACATCAGATAACGGGTAATGTCCTCTAAAGCTAGATATGAGGCTAAATTAGTTTTCCTAGCTAAAGGCAATCATAAGGCATTCTTTAGCTAAATCCGAAATCTAAAAGAGAATGCCCAGCTATGTGCCGAACTTATAGTGGGCGGTACCACTCACACTGACCCTGAAGAAATTGCCAACCAGTTAGCTGACAGATTAGCTGCAAACACCAGCCATACCACAAAGCATACCTAATACCTATCTTCTCCCCAATATCTGTGCTCTCCAAGGCCAAAAACATGGACTCTGTGGGACCAGATAACATCCCAGGCTGCTTACTAAACATGGCATAGTGGACCCACTTGGCACTCTCTTTAACCATAGCCTGAGCACTGGCTTTGTTCCAGCAGAGTGGAGAATAGCAACTGTAATCCCCTTGCTCAAAAGAGGTCCATCAACTGACCCTGGAAGCTATAGACCCATAAGGCTAACCAGCCTTATCTGCAAGGTCATTAAAAGAATCATCATGGACCTTATCACCAAGGACATAGGCAATCTTCAAACTCTTGACCCGACCCAGTTTGGCTTATTAAGGCTAGATTATGATAACTAACCCTGGTAGACTTCTTTTAGACTGCCACCAAACCCCTGGACGAAGGCAAAGCAGTATAGTCCAACAGTCTTGACTTAACCAAGGCTTTTGACACAATCTCTCACTCAGGTATCATCAAGATACTCTAATCAGGGATTAGAAAATAAGCTAAGAGAGCAGTTGCTTAATATAATAGAGACAGATAGATATATTAATATCAATGAAATGAATAGTCTGCAGAAGGTCAATAAGACCCAAAAAGTCAGAAGTTTGATAAAACAAATGAACACAGCAATTAAGACTGTCCCTAGAGATCCATGCAGCTAAATTAATAACAGATACAATTCTACCACAAGAACACAGGGTAGTAGGGGAGAGGAAGGGGAGAAACTGAATACCATCATGCAAGTATCGAATAGAGAAAACTATAAAGCAATTAAGACAAGAAGTGTCACTATTTGAAGAGTATTATAATGGATCAAGATTTATCATTCACTATCGCAAATAATGACCTAAAAATATCAGCACCGGTAGAAAAACTTAGAATATACACAAATAAATATAAAGGAAAAGTACAAAACAAGCAATTTATTGATGACCCAAATAAGTTTTATAGAGAACTGTGAAACAAAGTAAAAGGAATTGAAAGACCACCAAAAAAAGAAGAAATAGATACATCTTGGAGATGTATTTGTGAAGAGCCTGTGGACCATAACACGGATAGTAAATGGATATAAGACGTAAAAGAAAGAATAAGAAATTTAAAGATACAAGATATGAAATGGAATGAAATTGCAGGCAGAGAGATTGAAACAAAGTTAATAACAGCCTCTAATTGGAAAACCCCAGGCCCAGATGCAATACCTAACTTCTGGTTAAAAGTATTAGTATCTTTGCACAAAAATGTAGACATGAGTAAGTACTATTTATATGCACACCCCAAACAGACGCCAGCCTGGTTAACAACAGGAAAGCCAAAAGTCCTACTTAAGAGTGAACCTGCAAACTACCCTAAAAATTATAGACCAGTAACTTATCTTCTGACAACATATAAACTGCTAAACTGCACACGGGAATTGTTGCCAACAGAGTTTATAGTCATTTTAAAAGAAAACTCAGTTATGGCAATAGAACAAAAAGGCAACAAAAGAAAGTCATATGTAACAAAGGATCATTTGTTGTTAAATAAAATCATAGAGAAGAATTGTAAAAAGGGGAAAGAATCTAAGTATGGCATGGATTGACTGCAAAAAAGCATTTCACAGTATCCCACATTCATGGATAAAGGAGTGCTTAAAAATGTATAAGATACACCCTACATTGATCGGTTACATGACAGTGACCATGAAACAGTGGCAAACCACTTTGCAATTAAGACATGATAAAGGATAAATTAGTATTCCAGAGATAAAAATACAAAGGGGGATATTCCAGGGTGATGCCCTGTCACCACTGCTATCCTGTCTTGTCCTTAACTCATTAAGCTGTCTACTTAACAAATTAGGCCATGTATAAACAAAGCATAAAGACTTTTCATTTTCTCTTTGCTTTAAAATTGTAGAGTTCATCAGATGAGGATCTGAAAGCACAACTGCAAGTAAAGTAGTCAAAACTTTCTCAGATCATATAAGAATGTCATTTGGTTTTGATAAATGTGCAACAATAACCTTTAAAGCAGGAAAGCTGCAGCACCAAGAAAACATCAGTTTGGGACAAGAATGTGATATAAAAGAACTTGAGCAAGAGAACATGTATAAATATTTTGGAAATTAAGGATTAACAATAAAACATGAACAAATGCAAATAAAACTTAGTAGGGGATATTTTAGAGGACTTATATTAATTCTGAAACAGCATCGACATCTAGGAACAAAATTCAATCTATAAACCAATTTTCTCTTCCTGTCCTAACATACAGTTTTGGACTGATTGACTGTCTCCAAAAGTTGTTGCATAGATTAGATAGGAAACAAGAAGGATGTTTCATGCTCATCAAATGATTTATAAAAATCAGTGCATACTAAGATTACATATTCCTCATTCTGAAGGAGGTATGGGCCTCCTTGAAACTGATTACATGTATAGATCTGCAGTTAAAGGACTGCACACATATCTGCTGACCTCACAAGACCCAAATGTAGTGAAAGTTTTGAATCATGAGGAGAATAAATCTAAGATAATTTCCCTGCTTAGTCTAGCAGAAGCATATTGACATCAAGCAGGAATGGAGATCAAACCAGAAGTAGATAAAAATCAGGCAAAAAAAACAAAAAAAAAAAAAACAAAAGAAAGAATATAAAGTGAAGGATCAGATGAGAAGGCAAGAAATGTTGAAAATGGATACATATAGTTGAAAGTATAGAAAACTCCTGGAAGAACATTGTGTTGATCAGGACAGAATGCAGGAATGATTCAGGAGAGGCAAATTCAAACCAAAAGATAAAATGTTAATATTGGCAGCCCAGGATAGTGGGCTATGTACACATTGGTTTACTGAATGTATGGGAGAAACAGATAAATGTAAGTTTTGTAAAACAGAATTGGAAACAGTCACACACCTTGTTGCTGGTTGTGAATACAAATGGCAGAAGGACTGTATACTGAAAGGCATAATAATGTGGCAAAACTACTGCACTGGGGATTGTGCAAACATTATGGTATGGTATTGAAGTGTCTGAAAACCACTGGAAATATGAACCGCAAAGCATCATAGAAAATGAAGAAGTCTACATCGCATGGGATCACTGACTGCCAACAGTCCAAATAATAGAAGCGAGAAAACCAGATATAGTGGTCCATGAAAAGAAGACAAAAGTAGCATTGATCATTGAAATCACTACACGCAATGACTACAGTGTCTTGCATACAGAGAGAAACAAAGTCATAAAATATCAGGATTTCCAGGCAGAAAAGAGAGCAATGTGGAAGAAGGATACCCAGACAGTTCCAATAGCAGTACGAGCAACAGGTCTTATAAAAAAGAATCTACAATCGTATTTAGATATGTTACCAATACATGTAATGCTATACGAATTGCAGAAAGAGTCATTACTGGGAGCATTGCAGGTACTGAGAAGAGTACTTCTGGCTGACATCAAGGACTGAAACAATACTAATTTCATGAACTTTAATCGTACTTTAACTTAGGAATCGGGTACATTCCCATCATGGTATTAGAAACCCAAAAGACTTGGAGAAATAAAAAAAATTGGGGATTAACCCATACATCACTAGATGAGTAGCCAACTAGCTCACCGACAGAACCCATAATGTCAAAGTTGATGATTCCACCTCCACCAGTAGAATGGTTACCAATGGGGTACCACATGGTTGTGTGCTGGGCCCTCTACTGATGGACTCTGTTTCTTGGAAGTCCAGGCGAAAGTAGATGGCCTGTGGCTTACCAGTTTTGCAGACCACTTCAAAATGAAAGCAGTCATTGAGAACCCAAAAGATATTAGCATATTACAGGAGAGGTAACACAGACAAATAATTGGTGCTTAAACCATGCTCTAAAACTAATGAAACAAAGGAACTAGTAGGGACCAGGCTTCCAGTTTCCAAAAACAGTTATAATTATAGTCAGGCCGACACACACACAAGCACTTTCAAAATTAGCTTCATCAGGTGAATAAAATGCAATTACAGAGACACCTGTTATATTGCAATAAGTTAAAATCACATGACTAATGATAATTAGTCTTAAAGTAACCTGATCATTTCATAAAATAATTTTCTCAATAAAATGCATATGCAAAAGTTATAAGTATCAATGTAAATACGCACATAAAATAAAACATTTCAAACAAATATATAAGGGATTTTCAACATAAACATAACATTTAATATACATCTAAATGAAAAACATACTTTAAAATCATCTACGTAGGGGTTGTGCTGATCTGTTTTCCCTACATAAAATTTATGGCACACTTGACAGATAGCTAAATATACTAAATGTGAGCTATCACATGTTGCAGATGTCCTAAAATAAAAATATCTCACCTGTATCTGGGTGCACAAAATCAGTCTCTTCTAAAATGTACCTGCAGTATTGACAGTTTCTACAAGCCTTAGTCCCTTCCATATGCTGTACCTTGATATCATCTCTGGTGGTACATAGCCTTCTCTTTAAAGATTTCTTGTTTTTAAAAGTGAACTGCGGGCTAGTATCCAGATGTCTACTAACTTGTTCATCTATCATTATAATGTCCCAGAACCTATTGAATATATCTGTATCTGATGTTCCTGGAGCAGCTTAAATACATCCTTATTTTTTTATGGGGGTATGTTTCTTAATACTTAGTTCACTTGTTGTTAGGTGAACATTTTCTGAAAAGAAAGGTTTAGCCCTTCCTTCCCTGAGTTTAACTACCTCACATATTCCTTTGTACAAAATTAGTTTCATACCCTCTCTGTATAAACTCTTCCTCTACATTGCCCACTTGCCTTATAAATTCTTCATCCTGTACATTAAGTCTTGATAATCTATATGTTTAGTTTTGAACTACATTTTTAAATATAAAGTTAGGATGCATGCTTTCTCGACTAAGCATGCTACTGACATAGCATTCTTTTCTATAAAGTTTGGTACTGAGCTTATAGTCTTGGTCCCTAAAAATCGAGAAATCCAAAAAAATTAATCTCTACAAAAGACCAATTCATAGTAAACTTTAAATATGAAGAACCTAATTGTGAAAGTGCTTGTGTGTTTAGGACATCTGCAACATGTGATAGCTCACATTTAGTATATTTAGCTATCTGTCAAGTGTGTCATAAATTGTATGTAGGGAAAATGGATCGGCAATTTAAACTTAGGATTAGAGAGCACTTATATCATATTAAGAAACAAAGTGCACATAATGCATTAGCAAAACATGTCAAAGACACGGACTTACATCATAATTTAAAGTTTTCAACAATAGGTAGATGTTTTGAAAATAGGAGGGGAGTGATATTAGAACAAGAACTGAAACATTCGAAGTGGAATGGATTATTAGACTTAGGGCAGATGTGGTACATGGTCTTAATGACCACATCCCCATCAGACCATTACTTAAGGTACAACCCCTACGTAGATTATTTTAAAGTATGTTTTTCATGTAGATGTATATTAAATGTTATGTTTATGTTGAAAACCCTTATATATATTTGTTTGAAATGTTTTATTTTATGTGCATATTTACATTGATACTTATAATTTTTGCATATGCATTTTATTGAGAAGATTATTTTATGAAATGAGGAGGTTACTTTAAGACTAATTATCAGTAGTCATGTGATTTTAACTTATTGCAATATAACAGGTGTCTCTGTAATTGCATTTTATTCACCTGAAGAAGCTAATTGTGAAAGCACTTGTGTGTGTGTCGGCTTGACTATAATTAAAGCTGTTTTTGGAAACTGGAAGCCTGGTCTCTACTAGTTCCTTTGTTTCATTGGATTTTTTGGACTTACTTCATATAGTGGAGACCCCTGCAATTTGCTGGTTTGTGTTGACGCTCTAAAACTAAATGCAAAAAAGTGCATCATCATCCCCTCTGGCAAAGAAGTAGCTCATACAAATTACAATATAGGCGGCACCCTGCAAATCTCAAACCCTGTGGTGCATGACTTGGGAACACAGGTTGATAGCAGTCTAAACTTCAATCATCATGTGTCCACCATGTTAAGGAAAGCCTTCTGTGCTGCTCATCTTGTAAGTAAGGGAATCACAGCCAAGACCAATGATAACTTCTCTGTATTTCACCATGATCAGACCACTAATAGAGTACAATGCTTCCTTTTGCATGTACCTCACCAGAAACCTACAGGAGCTAGAGAGACCACAGAGGTTCCTAACCAAAATAATTCAGGGACTCCAAAACATGACCTACATGGAAAGACTGAAACCCTTGTCACTGTACTCTTTATACTACAGGCTGTCGAGAGGTGAATTGTGCCTGGCCTACAAAGAAGTCATTGACCCTGCTCTAATGGAAGTGCTGCATGTCCACAAATCAAATGGGGCAAGAGTCACTCGATCCAGGGATCTCAACCTAGCCTGTGACATAAATAAAACATGCTGGAGAGACAAATATGTCTCCCAGAGACTGCCGCTACTCTGGAATAAACTGCCAATTCATATTAAACAGATGATCTCAATGACTCTATTTAAGTGCAACCTGGACAACTGGATGGGCGACCACAAATTCACCCCTGGGGTGGCACCTATGTCCCTCATGAACAGGAGCAGCCTGTGCTGATCACAGATTCACTCTGCAAACAATCAAATCATCTAACAATGGTCATTTTGAGAACCATCTAACTATGGTCAGTTAGGGAACATGGGTTTTACATGCCTAGGTTTATATATGCCCTAGGGCCATAAGCCTAGTAACCTCCTATGAACCTATAGCTATTTATATTCCAGGAGATTTGAGGAAGTTCTTTATCATACTATTCCATAAAATAATACATGATCATAGACAAAGTTTTCATTAATGAGGTAAGAAGGTGGATAATCAGGATTATAGATTCATACATTTATAGGTTATTACTAGGCTAATGGCACAAGAGCCTAGCCAATAATACCCAGGATATGACAATATTATATCTTAATTCCCCCAGATAAGTGACAGGGTAGTATCAGGGTAGTGGGTCTTTGGGTGTTGGAGCTCTGAGTAATTTTACAGACTGTTTATGTCCATAAGAGACATGGGCAGTACCCCAGGAGTGAATTTAAGGTTCTCCATCTATTTATCCAAATTCTTTTTGAAGACAGCAAGGGATGGGCTTTGTTTTATGAAGATAGGAAGTTTATTCAAAAAATTGCTCTCCTTCCTCCATAGCCTTGTTTACAAACTATATCTCCAATAGACAACAAGCTGTTAAATGGAAATATTCCACTTCATCCTTTCCCAACAATCCCTCCGGCATCCCCCGAGGCTCTATTCTCGGCCCCTTACTTTTCAATATTTTCATTAATAACTTTCACAAATCCATAGATACTGCTACACTGATCCAGTATGCGGATGATTCAACAATCATCTGTACAGCAAACTTTCTTTCTGAACTCCTTCAAAAAAAAACAAACAGCCTTCTGCAATACAAAAACTTGGATGTTAAACAACCACCTCGCTCTCAGTACTAACAAAACAAAACTCATAATTTTCTCTCCTTCAAGACATTTCACCATAGACAAATGCTCCTTTAAAATAAAAAAGCCATAATAACACTCTAATCAAAATTGTACCTCACACCAAACTACTCGGAGTCACCACTGATGAACATTTAAAATTCGATATCCACATCCAAAATAATATCAAAAAACCCACCAAAACTAGGTATGTTGTAAAGACAAAATCACTATCTAACTGCTTCTACCAGACGTACTCTAGCCTCCTCCTACCTGCTCCCCAGTCTTATGTATGGTGCCCCTCTACTTACTCATCTCCAGCTTAGCCTAAAAAACAAACTGTAAGCCTGCAGTAACAAAGTCTGTAAATTTGCTACAGGGTCCAAATACTCCAATAATCACTGCCATTCCCCTCCACTCCCTAAACTGCCTTGAGCTTCCTAATTACCTGAAATTCATACAACTCACCACTGCTCACAAACTCAAGCTCCAACCCTCCATCTGCACCTCTCGTTCATCTGTCTTAACCCGTTACCTCCCCAGTCATACTCTTAGATCTGAAAACCAAAACCTCCATAAAATCTAGAAATCCCTATGCCCTTCTAGCCAATTACTTCTATCACACTTCTTAGATAAACTATGGAAACCCTCCCCTCCCCCCACTGTACTCACAACCACTCACATTTCAAATCTCTCCTCCATTCTTAGCTTACCTCAAACTGGGACTGTTCTTTCTCACCTAAATTATATGGTTGTCTCTTTCAAACCTCCTTTCAATCTCATCTACTATCATCTCTGATCACTAACATTATTGTTAGAACAAACACTAAACTTGTATAATCACTTTATGACTTGTACTCTTAATTATATTCTCTGTATTACTTTTGTCTTTATCTATATTTTAACTTTTGCGCTTTTTAAATGTATACTCCCTGATTTTGTAATTGTGTTTTAAATTGCATATTTATGCTTTTCTAAACTGTATATTTCATACTGTACAGATGTTATATTCTGTTAACTGCTTTTGGAGCTTTTCTCCCCTAGTCTCCACTGAAAATGGGCCCTGCTTGTCCAGTGGGCTTCCCTGGTCATCAAACTGGGAATAAATAAATAAATACATAAATAAAATTATTCCATAGATGAAGTAGCCTTTGGGATGTAAATCTGTCTCTCTAGCAACTTCTGTTAGAGTCACAAATAAGTTTTAGATCCATGAAACACATAACCCTTGTATACGTTTTCCTGCAAATATGTAATATTTTCATCAGGGCTGGATCAGAGAATGCCTTGTAGGTCAGACATAAGTCCTCTCTCAATAAACTATGTAAGATAGACTAAAGGGATAGGGCCTTTAATTGGTCTGCATAAGACATGTCATACGTGTTGAATTTTTTTAGTGAGCAACTTCTGGGGTCACTCCAGTTGGTGTAAGTGCTTGGTTAGGTACATGTAGAAGGGAGCACTGTACTCAATTTTGGGCTTGATCAGGGCAGAGTACTATGGCACTATGACTTCCTTTGATCTTGATACAATGTCTTTACTTGTACGTTGAGCTACACAAATGGATTTCCTTACTACTTTAGCAATGTAGTGGTCAAAGTTTAGGTTAATATCTATCTGTGTTCCTTCACCACTGGGTTTACTTTTAGGGGTGTGTTATCAATATTATCATTTGTAAGGATATCTGATTTACTAAAGGGTATGATTACTCATTTTTTTAGCATTTAGTCTCAGACCATGGTTTTGGCACCAGTTGTTTGTCATTTTTAGGCCTGTTTGTAGGATGTCAACATTGTTTGTGATTGCTCTCAGATCACAGTCATCAGTGAACTTGGAGAGCCAGAGGCCCCCAAAATTGGTCTTCATGACATGATCATTTTGTGTTCAGATCATACCAGGGAGGAGTTAATGCATGGGAGGTAGCAGCATCCCCCATGCTTGTGAGTACTAGGTCTGGGATATTTGTACCTCTAAATGGAGAGCTAATTAGTTACTCCAAGGTGTTTGCACTGACAAAGTCCAAAAACCTCTGAGTAAGTAAAGTATGGGTCGTATACGTCTCCTAGTTTATGGAGGGGTAGGTGAAGTCACCCATAAGTAAGATATTAGGCTGAATGTTAAGAAATACCTGTAGGTTTAGGTAGGCGGTATGGTTTTCCAGACTCATATTAGGTGATTTGTAGATAGCAAGGATATGATAGGCGGTTACACCTATGGTTAGTTGGACATGGAGCAGCTTAAGCAAGTCATGGTATTGGACCAGTCTAGCAGTTTACTTCTCTTTTTTCAACACTGAGACATCTCCTTCCTTTGTTTTATCCTGAGTTGAGGGGGATCAAAATGTATGAAAAGTATTGTAGCCTTTGATAGTCAATGTGCTTTCTACAGTTCTGAACTGTGTTTCCATGACTGCACATGTATCTGCATTATCCAGGATTTGGAGTACTTTCAGGGAGTACAGCTTTTTATTTAAGCTCCTAGCACTGAGCAGCAGTACCTTTAGGTAGCCATGATTGATTTTTGTTATGTTGGAAGGTTTAACAACTTGGCACAGAGTAAGAAAGGCACTATGGGGATTAGATGAATTAGGAAACAGAAATGGGCCCTAGGGAACATTGACATCCCCAGCTATGATAATCTAGAGTTTTTCAACAATTTATTTCAGTAAAGGGATTAATTCTGTTAATATAGCCTATTAAATGGGGAATTTTCATCTGACTTTCAACCCTAATGTGGACAGATTATTGAGAAGAATATCATACTTGGTCTTAGAAAGTTATTTGTATTGGATTCAACACAACAATTGGATAAGAAGCTGGCATGAATCCCATGGGGGAAAGAGAGTTATAACATTTCCAGAAATTAGGAAGCAAACAGAATTAGAACTGATTATATCTTGGATCCAGTTTTACTTTTAGACTTGTTAAGACTGTCACGGTCAGAGAGAGAGGTATATTTCCAATCACTGCTGTTTGATGTACATCTTACAATATTTTGAGTTCAGACCAAATGGCAAAACATGAAAATGGCCCCACTATAAATAGAGGTAGTCTACAGACTAAACGGTTTTGTATGGGACTGTCTCTGGCATCATTGCACACAATTATACTGATTAGCACAAACTATGTTTGTATTTGTGGGGGGATGTAAGGCTGCATTATAAGTTTAGCTAAAGTTCCAGCAAGATATCTAGAACAGGAAGTCAGGGGATGTAATTCACCAGAAACAGCATCTGTTAAGTCAGTTTCAAATAGAATTAACCAAGAGAAAAAAATCTGTGGAAATGAAACTGGAGATCAGAGCCATGTATTGTCCGGTGCTATTCTCTAATCAGCTACCCCAGTTGCTGTCGAGGATCAAAAAAATATATATATATATATAAGCCAGTCAGGTCCCATTTCTGCAACAAACCACTGAGGAGCAAAGAAAAAAATAGGCTTCTGCTTTTAAAACTGCAGCAAGTAGTAAAGAAGGGAATACTTGCACTGATCAGCTATCATGTGTCAATTGTTCCACCTAACACCTTGTGCCTGGGTAGTCTACCCCTTCACCCCACCCTAGCTACACTTGCTAGAGAATGAGGGTCTGAAGGCTAAAGTGGAATTCTTGACAGCTCTGCAAATAGGAAATATAATTATGAGACGGAATAATTACTGGTAGACCAATGGAGAAATGAATCCTAAAATCACAGCATGACATTTTAGAGCATACACAAGTAAGAAAACAGAAATGTAGATCAGGAAATCAGATAATACTTTAATATCTAAGAACAAAAATCTAAGGGTAGAATTACTACAATTTTACCAAGAACTGTGGAAAACTGCGGATGTAGTGGGTCTTGAGAGATGGTTCTCCTCTAATTATAAGAATGTCTAAGATCAGATGGTAAGCTAGAAAATGATTGGAGATTTTTATTATCCAGTTAATAGAGACACACACTATCAAGCCCTAGCATCCTAATAAAACACTGGACTTTGATGGGTTCCAAATGAGTTCTCAAAATGGGACCCAGGTAGGGGCAAATGAATACTGAATTTATTTATAACCCCCTCATTGAATTTCATAAGGTAAGCTTAAATATAAACCAGGCAGTCATCACAGTTATCCAAAAAGCCATTGGGATGTTCTTCCTAATTGTTTTACATATGGAAGAACTGAAAAAGTCCCAGTTAGAAGGGTGAAAAAAGTTGTTCATAAAATAGCTAAGCCAGATAAATTTGTCTAGTGGTTAGCAGCATTGTTAAGATGTCATGAGATGTGGCAAATACAACTGGAAATGATATGTGTGATATTAGGAAACCATTTGATATAGTCATCTGTCTGCTCATGTGCAGCATTCTTGCAACAAGGGCATTTAAAAATGACAAGAATAAGATGATTCTAGTACTGTATTATAAACCCATATTTAGAGTGATGGTTAATGGTAGCTTTTTTCAGAAACCACAGATCTCTACAGGGACCCAAGCAAGACTGATCCTTATCTCAGAGTTTATTTTTGTTGGTTGTGGAGGCCCTAGTTAATTGAGTTATGGAAAAGATTAATACACTTTGAATTTTGAGGCAAGCAGCTCCTCTGTAACATTTCCTGATGGATGTGTTTTAATAAGAAATCTACTGGATAAAGTAGTAGACCTGTTTATGGAAGTGTTTAGACGCATGCCAATGGCTAAGGAGCAATCTTGACAAAACTGTAATAATTCAACTGAATAATAAGGAGGTGCCAGCAAAATCTAACTGAATGACTTTCCTCACTTGTAACCTGGTTTGCTATTAAGAATTCTTGGAAAGCAATCTAACTGGTAAACAAGCTGTACTAAAAAGAAGAAAACTAACTCTTTAATGAAAGTAGGTTGGTTTAAGACAATAATGGGTAAAATAAATGCAATCAAATCCAAGTTTATGCACCATATGCTTTCACTAATGAGGACTTCATATTGGAGTTTTAGTCATAAGGCCCAAACACAGATTTACACTCTGAATAGAAGTTGAGCAAGTATCTGAGAAAAGAATATTGCAAGTCAACAGCACCCTGCTACCCACAAGTATTTGGTGGGGGGGGGGGGGTTGTAGACTCCTTCATATTTCTGCATATGCCCAAGCATTCAGATTAGATCAGGTTATAAATCTTTGCCAGTTCACAGATGCGCCTCCACAGCTGTATGATGATAAGTATTAGGAATTCTACAGAATGATTTTTGAATATTCAGTAGGCTGGACAACTATCTTGTGGTTATAGGGACTATGAATGGTGGCTAGTTCCAGAGGAATCTACATGTTTTGACAAGCAAATATTACATATCATTCCCAAGCAGTTGCATTTGGTTTTGATAAGGACAGGGATCAGAAGGTAGGCTCAACTAACTACCATTATGCTATGATTAGAATTTAAAACATGCTTCCAAATGAACTTGAACTAAATATCGCACTAGAAAACTTCAAGCAATTAAAATGGTTTGGAGGGATGCCCAAGATGTCTGAGGCTGTGTCAAAGGAAAGGGCACCCCAGAAAAAATGTGAAGGTATTAAAAACATGACAGCCTATACAATAAATAAATAAATACATAAATGCATAAATTAAATAAATGTAGTAGAAGAAAGGACAAGCTATGAGTTCGCAGGTTAGGATAAGATGAAGTATGGAGGATCATCCCTTTCAGAAGATGAATGGGGCATAATATGTGTTAACTTAGCAAAATTGAGGAAATGGATCCAGTTATGGGGCCAACAGCTGAGATTCTGTGGGTAGTACTTAAGACCCAGAAAGCTGCACAATGAGGGGTCTTTAGAAAACAATTTATGTTGGACATATCAAATTTCAGACCAACAGTTATTACTTATGCTTTTACTTATACAGTAGGGTTCAGATGTATTGGGAAGTTTTCTGAAGTTTTGGAGCACTATCTTCTTTTTTTAAAAGCACTTATGCTGAAAATTATGTATTTTAGGTTTAGCCAATTAGATGAAAAAAGTTAAGAAGGAGCAGTTAGAGTTATTTCTAGTCATGTCAAGGGCTGTGAAAAACTAACCTGCTCAGGAATGCTAAAAACAGTGAATGCTCCAGTACCTCTTCTTCTCTCTAAAATGCATAGATTAATGGGTTGTATCTTACTGTCCCCGGGATTCATGAAGCTTGCGCCAGGCGCAGGTGTAGCATTGGTGTTTTAATGCCAAATATGGCTGCCGACCAATTCAGGTACAAGTTGTTTCCATGTGCACTACCAGTGTTCGCCAGAGCTGCGCAGCTCACGGTGCTTGTATGCTAATTACCCCATGGACAGCAGCGTAGCATGCAAATGAAAGTATATAGTGATTCATGAAGTGGTGCAGGTGTAGCTTAAGCATGCAGAAATGTAAACCAAAAATACGGTTTACATTTTTTCAAACAGAACATCGGAGCCATGAAAGCGGACCAAACTTATGTATTACAATGTTAACATATGCCAATGGCTAAATATACAGCCAATGGCATAAAAAACATGCACAACACATAAAAAATAACATTTAATGTCATGGCCACACTAGCGCAAAGTACAACCGCTGTGCATGGGTGCACAAACAGGAACACAAGGAAAATATATTTAGATGTCATAAAACTGCAATGTAACACAAGTCATGATTTCACCATAATAGTCAATGGTATGCATACTACACCACAACCAAGGCGCAAGGGTTGCCAAGTGTCTGTGACAGTGTTCCGTGCAGTTACTAGGAATTAGTAGTCAATGCCATGCAAATGAGTCAAGTAATACTGAATCGCAAATGTCCCACCGGCGTAAGGATCTACCACACGGAGCAGCGGTACAACACCGAGGAGTGGCCTGGAGGTAAACATAACATCATGAGAGGTGTGCGCTGCCATAACTGTAAGCACATTGGAGCATGGGTAATCTGGGTTGCCTGTTGCTAAGCAAAGCTGCAGGATAGGGATGTGTACCTAGCTATAGTTATGCTTAGCTGAGAGCACACAAGGTGACCGAAAGTGCATGTGAACGTGGATGAAAATGCGCTCAAAAGCTGGAAACCGGGCATGCATGGCGCGCAACCTAGGTGAAACAGGAAGGTTACGGGAAGACAATAAGGAAATGCTGCAGCATGGTAATATGAGTATAAATGAGTAATTAACACCTAGGAACTCATAGTGGGCCATTGATGACAGCTAACATGGCTGCCAGCAGCTATCTGCAGAATAGGAAAGGGGAGTTGCTGTACTGCTAAGAAAAGAGAACTGTCACATCAGAACAACGCAAACCTGCAGTAGATCAGCTACATAACACATTTCGCAACACATTCCCAGGTGGGGAAATTACAAAACATGAAAGCAGGCAGCTAGATGTGTGCCTAATAATGGGAGGGGAATCGGGTTGAAAAGTGAAGTAAAGGTCAATAGATGAACCACGGCAGCCAAGTGTAATTCAACACCACAGGCATCACAATAGCAGTACCTGCTGTGAAACCCACAAGTAAGATATCCTGCAGCTGGAATTGCACATACACACCCAATGACATCAGCAACTTCCAAAGCACAATAGTATAAAGTGTGAAAGCACTGCACACACACTTGTGTATTCCCAAACACTCTGCACCATCGGTGTAAACAGACGGGGAACTTTTAAAATGTACATGGTAGGGGCTGCCATAGCTTTGATTCATCAGTATGTGTTGGAGACTGAAGGTGGTGTGGAGGATGAGGCTGAAAACGACCTCAGGAACCAGAGGAGGAGAAGAGTGTTCAGACCAAGGGTAACCTACCAGGGGCTAAATGATCTGGAAATAGTAGACCGTTACAGGGTGGACAGGGACACCATACAGCAAATTGTTGAGCTGTGCCAACCATGCCTCAGAGCCAGGAATAACAGAGGGGAACCCATCCCAGTGGACACGAAGGTATGTGTAAGCTTGAGAGCACTAGCCACAGGTACCTTTCAAAGGCCAACTGGGGATATCATGGGAATCTCACAGGCATCAGCATCCAGGGTACTTCACCAGTTCCTGGATGCCATGTTACCACATGATGATGAGCATATATACTTCCCCCGAATGCAGGAGGAGTTGGCCAGCAATATGCACCTCTCCCACCGTGTGGCAGACTACCCAGAGGTACTGGGTGCAATAGACTGCACACACATATACATCAAGTCACCACCTGGTGAGCATGGTAGGTGCTACATAAACCGCAAGGGATACCACTCCATCAACTGCCAGGTCGTGTGCAATGCCCAGGGCATTATCATGGATGTGTATGCTGGCAGCCCTGGAAGCTACCACGACTCCCACATCTGGCATGCCTCACAGCTGTACCATGTATTTGCCAGGGGGGCATCTCATATGGCCACCTTGTGGGGGATGCTGGCTATGCACTGGAACCTTGGATGATGACTCCCATCAGAAATGCACACACACCCATGCAAGAATGCCATAATGAGGCACACTCACAAACCAGAATCATCATAGAGCATGTGTTTGGGATGCTGAAATCATGGTTCCGTTGCTTGGACATATCTGGTGGAGACTTGCAGTACTCTCCAGGCACATGTGCCAACATCTTCATAGTATGTGCCATGCTACATAATATGATCCTGCGGAAACAGCTGCAGCAGGGACATAATGGTGAAGGCCCTCACAGCCCACCACAATTGCCAAAGGCACCACAGGCACAGAGGGATTCAGACCACAAACACCCTGTGCCAGCCCCAGTAGGCAGATTGAGACATGCCCAGTATGCCCATGCCTTGGCAAAGAGGGAACGTATACCACATACACTGACAGTGTAAGCCCTTATGGACTGACACACTTCTCCACCTGCACACACAGTAAACATGGATGACACACACACATGACCACCTGTAAATTGTCATGTATAGGTGGTCTACTGTGTGCATCCTACATAGGCAGCCCTCAACTATTGCACACACAACTGCTATTGGCACAAGGTAAGTCAATACCTGAACAGTAAATTAAGCTATCAGAATGTGTTGATACTGTATGTATAGGTTCCTAGGTACATCGGTAGGTACATGCCTAACTTTCAGAGCCTAGAGGCCATTCATAAGCATAGCCAAAATGGGTCTGCTGTCACCACCCCATTGATTAATTAACTGTCCCTCTGTGGAGCAAAGCCAATTGTGGGATTCCTGGGGTGTAACCACTGTTCCCCACCCACTCTGCAAGGATTCCCCGGTGTGTTATTGAGGGGTTCCATATAATGTAATCAGGGATGTAGTTCGAAAGCATGGGGAGTACCCATGACAGGTATCTGTCACCCCAGCATTCTCCAGTTATGGTTGTGGCAAGGTATGGCACATTACAGTGTGTGGCTCACTGTGACATGGATTCCCATAGCTGGAGCATATCCATTAAGCCTCACTTGGATATACCATTAACAGGTATCATCCATATGTACACCAACTGAGTTATACATTTGTTTGCAGTATTGAGGAACAGCCTTAGTACACTCTACATACTAAACACCATAACACTTGTACATATCCCAGATGCCTCAGTGGTAAAGCCAGTGACTGTGTCATTCATGGTCCCGGTTCCACGACCTGCAAGGGCTGTTACGCAATTCTGATGTCCCAAATAAGGGATGTTGGATGCAGGTCATTAAAGCACGTTTAAACACGTTAGCAGGTTTTTGCGCTGGTGAGTGCCAGTAAGTGGCATTTAAACATGACTACATGGATATGCGCAACACAGGTCTAACCTTTGCTGAATATCATGCAGATCATGGGCAAAGCTGCCCAGAACCGCTGAAATGTATGTTATTCACCCTTGTACTAATAGTGCCTGCTCTGAGAGGTAAAACGACCACTGCCAGGAGTAGAACACGCAACCGTGTACACAATCTTCACAATAACCTACCACTAAGCTACCTGAAGTGTACCAACGGCAGTTGTGTATTGTGACAGGTTAAAACACAAAAGGGCAGACTTCAGGAAATAGTATAAACCACCAAGTACCCAATGAAAGGTGTATTCTCTCTCTCTCTCTCTCTCTCTTTATATATATATATATAAAATATAGAGAGACAAAGGGTGATAGAGAGATATATGTCGATATATATGGATATACATATATATGCAAATATATAGATAGGTTAACAACATCTACACAACCATGGAGGTACATATAAATAGGATAACTACCAAATACTGAATGCTTTACATACCGATGCCCGTAATCACGAGGTTTAAAGACCGAAAGACCACAGTACCGAAACACCAGTACCGTGAGTACTACTATCACAATGTTAAGGGACATTTAGTTAGTGGTTCTGGTGCTGCAGTTCAGGTAGATACTGTGTGCAAGTGTGTTTCTGATTGCTGTAGTGTGTGTAAGTGTGTGTTCTGAGTGTGGTGTGTGTTTCCGGGGGACTGTAATGTGTGTGTGTGGGTTTGCGCTATCTCGGAGGTATATTATTAAAGTAGGTGTGGTGTGGGGTGCGCAGCTACCCACATGGGGGGTGTATGGGGGCATGGCCACCTGCTCATACGTAGTGTAGGATGGTTTGTTTGGATGTGATGGGTAACAGTGTGTATGTGTGTGCATGTGTGTGTTCTGTGTTACTTTCAGGAGTTTGACTGTCGTGAGTTTGAGTGTTCGGTATTGTGGGGTTTGGGAGTCTGAGAACGGTAATGTGGTCGTTGGAAGTGTGTGCGTTCCTGAATCTGTGGGTATGCCATATACAGTGGTTGAAGTCTTCAGATATGTGTATAACATGGACCATAGCAATCACACATTCAGCCACAACTGAACATTATGAACAAAGGATATGGAGAGTATATGCCTATACACTATTACAAATATGTGCTATGGACATAAGCCAAAGATAGGGTTACCGCCTATCCCACCTTGTGAGGGCAGTCCCTCTAAGTGCAGCAATGTCCTGACTGAAATGAGTACAAATACTAATGTCCTACAATCTTGAGACATTTGGCATGTTCCATATTTAATGTAAATGTTGCATAAAATAGTCATGTCTGTATCTAAAATACCTACATGTAACAAGAAACAGGATAAGCAAGTAAACCGCTACAAGAATAAGCTTTTATACAGGCATATATGTAAAGTTCTATACTTTGTACTGACCGTGGGTATGTGTTGGCCTCTAAAATCCGATGTATGTCCTGCAAATGTCCCACTATGGCCATTTGAAAAGGTGGCAACCCTAGACAAAGAGGTTCAGACACCAACACAACTCCAATGAGTGCAAATATCTGTGACAGAAATACATGAGACAGCTTTCATGTAGCAACATTTCATTACATATCGATGTATTTCCAAAGGGATTGAAGAACCAACATCACCTGCATGCTATACAGGAACCAATTAACAATGGCTTAATGAATCAGCCTGCAATTACCACAGTATTAGTCCACTAAAAGAAAGGTCTTTAAATAGGGAAGGAGCCCTCACAAACATATCGAATATGTATAAATGCAGTTCCTACACACCTGCATCTGCTATGTCTTCATATAGCTGTTGCAATTCATCACAAACAACACATCCAGGCAGTCTTCCTCAAAGGTAGGGCAAAGGGACAACGTCCAAGTGGATAATTCAATTATACACCACTGTTGCCATGTCATTGGCTAATGGAGTAGCTGCACAGCTGATGTGCATGTATTCATCTATTCTGGAACACCAATTGGTGGCAGGATACCACATGTTACTGATATCTAAGTATAAAAGGATGGCTTATCGTACATTCAAACTATCTGTGTATACCAGCAAAACGTTACAATGAGGATTGCATCACAAACCGAATAGGATTTAAATTACCGTCAATGACAACTCGGGATACTAATAAGGTATGTAGAACACTCAGTATGTTAGTGTATGTAGTACCTGTTCTGTAATAATTAAAGTGTACGCAATGCATATAGTTGGAAAAGGTATTATGTAGTGATGTATTGTTGAGCATAGTAACACTCGTACAAATCATGTGCACTGCTGTAGGCCACAAGGTAAGCACCGCATACACCACAAGGGATGCTATATAAGGACTTTGAACACAACAATTCCACTCCAGCAGGGTTGGTCCAACAAGTACGTGCCATATTAGGGGATAGTATATGTTGATATACTGTAACAGTAGGCATATGTATGGGCATATAACTGAGAATAACATGTCTAAGGTGGTCCTGCTGTGCAATTATGATGTGCATTGTGGGATATTCTGCCAAAAATGTATAATGTACAGTATTGTAGGTAGATATGTTTCACATTTTACATAGCATTACTGTTATGTTATGCAAACATCAGGTATGTCTATTGGCATATACAATACACAATAACAGGATACATATTACTTGTAGTCACTAGACAGCATATCAGCATGATAGCTAATTGAAATGGATGAGCTAGTTAATTATCCATGCACAAAGGACATGTAATAGGTTCATAGGTTTATAGGTAGGTACTATGCTGTCTGGCTAAGGCCATTCATAAGCCTAGCTACAGTGTTTTGGCTTGTGACATCTCCCTAGGTTAGTGGCCTGTGCCTGTGAACAGCAGAGCCATTAGTTTCCTGCACCTCTGTACAGCAGAGCCACTGCTGTGATTCCTGATGTACATGTCTGTCTACCATCCACCCATTGAGGTATCTCTTGAAGAGTGATAGTGAGGGTCCCTGCCTGATGTACATAAGAATCATGTTCCAAAGCATGGGGAGTGTCCGGGTCAGGAATGTATCCCTCCTGCACGTCTTAGTCATCATTGCATTTAGGTACATATCCCAGAGCATGTGGCTCTCAGGGGCTTTTGCTTATGTGGAGCATATCCATCAATACTGTTTTGGAGATGGGCCTTGTATGTCCAGCAGAGATCACCTCTGAGTACATGGTATGCAAACGAGTACAGTTGGAGTTTCTGTAGTTAGGCTGCATACGTCATCCTTCAGAGGTCAGTATTCCTTTTGGTGTCGTAATGTTGTGGTGTTTCAAGCCATTGCTGTTGTCTTGTATGGTACATCCGAAATGGAGTATTGTATTCTTTAATGTGTTTCATAAGTCATGAGTAGAGAGGCACAATGGCTGCCTTTGTTCTGGCTACAAACCCATTAGAGATTAGGGGGGGGCACGTAGAAGGATATCCACACCACCTTGCAAATATGGTTATCAAAGGAGTGAATGCTATCTACTTGGATTCTATGATCCCTTATTACATCTTATGTATGTAGGGGACTACCACTTATGTGATAGTCCGGGGGTGATTGGTGTAATCCAAAGAGGATGTCTATTCACCTTGTGGCATGCAGCTTGATGCCATGTTATTGACACCAGGTATTCGTCCCAGTGACACCCTTATGGAGGGTGTCTGTATCAGCTGGGGAATCAATCATGGCCCCTAGTTTGCAGTCATCTGCAAACCTTTTCAGCCTAAGTCCTCCTGTGCTAGCCTGTTCCTCTGAGAAGCATATACCGAACACGAGGGGCCCTATGTCTGAGCCCTGGGGGATGCCAATTGTAAATGATTTACAGCAGGACCTAGGGTATGCTACCCTCACTTTGTGGGTTCTGTCCATCAGCCACTTTGCAGAACATCTCGTGACATAGGGGTTAATGTGCAGGTGGATGTGTATGTTGATAATACCAGAATGGGGAACGGTGTTGAAAGCCTTTGAGAGGTCAAGGTAGGCTGTTCGGACCTCCTTACCCTCATCTAAAGCCTTGGTAATTGTCTCAAAGGAGACCACCAGGTTTAGGAGGCATGGTCTGGTCATAAAAAATCCAAACTGAGTGGGATCAAATGTTTGGAGGCCACCAATGTCTCTGTGAATGATATCCATGATGATGTGCTTCATAGCCTTGCAGAACAGTCTAGTCAGGCGTATAGGGCAATAGTTCCCCTGGTCCGTTGTGGCGCCACCTTTGTGGAGTGGGATAACTGTTGCTATGCACCATTCAGGGGCCACAATGCCTGATGCAAAGCTATTATTGAATATGGTGCCTAAGTGGGGAGCCAGTTCCTTCTGAAGTTCATGGAAATCGCAGCCTGGGATGTTGTACGGTTACATGGATGCTGTGTTCCTGGATTTAGAGAGTGCAGCTTTGAACTGCGTAGTTGTGATTGCAGGGACTCTGCATCATTCCTGTATAGATATGGGCCCTTTAGGGCGTGAGAGGGTTGTAAAGTTAGCACTGAACCTATCTGCCAGGATGTTGCCAGTATCAGTCAGTTCTGTAATGTTCATGCCTTACTGCTGTATGTCAGAGCAGATGTGGGTATCGCCATCGAGAGTAGTGACATACCTCTAGAATGCTTTGTGGTAGTCCTTGGAATTAGTCATGGTTATGTTTATGTAGCTGGCTTTGGAGGATGTGATAAGGGATCTCAGATTCTTACTGAGGCTGACCAGGGAGCTCCTCCACTCATGGGATTGTACTCTAATTTGCAACAGTCTCCTAATTCTGTTGTACATTATGTCCATGGCAGTGGAGCACCAGAGTGGCTTCCTTTTCCTGGAGGGCAGCATTATGGTTCTGTTTAGGATAGCATGATCCATGCAGTCGTGTAAGTACTAATTAAGTGCAGTTGTGTATGATTCAGCGGTTGTAACTGTATTGTCCATCTGCATGGGTGTCATGACGTTTAATACTGCTGTCATAAGAAGCCTGAAGTTGGCACTGTAGAAATATTGTACTGTGGTTTCCGTAAAGGGTGTGGTGCCGGGATGTGGATAACAAGGGTGATTAGCATACGTTCAGATCTGACCAACGAGGAGATAACCCCAGGTGTGGAACACCAGTCACACATGTTGGTAATGACCGTGTCTAGGATATTGTTGCCCCTGGTGGTGATAGGTTGATCCAGGCAATTGGAGTTTATGAATCCCAGAAAGTGTTGGCCTAATGTATCCGTACATGAGTAGGTATCCCAGTTAATGGTGGGGTAGTGTCAGTCGCACATTAGTAGTGTGTCTGGTTGAACCCTAATTTCCAGTACACCAAGAAGAGAGGACCATTAACCATGGGGTATGGTGGGGGATCTGTAGCAAGCTACAATTTGTAAAGCAGTTATGGCCAGAGTTAGTTGCACTTGGATAACCTTTGATGCATTGCACTAAGCAACTAGCCTGGAGGTGTGGATACCCTTAGGAAATATGGACACACCTCCACCGTGGGTGTTCCCGTCCTGGTTACATGACTGAAAGGTGTGGTATAAGTAATAGCCTGGTAGTGCAGGGGTGCTCTCAGGAGCCTAGAAGCAGGTCCCAGTCACTGCACAAATATCAAAGTGGTCCATTACAAGGAGTGCCTCAGGTGAGAGCGTTTGAGATTAAGACGTCAGGCATTGAGTAGCATTACCTTCCGGTTTTGCTTGCCTGTTCCTGTCATGGTGGTGAATATGTTATTTGAATCATGCCTAAAACAGGCACTATAGGAGCAGCAAGAGCCTTTGCCATTATCCGGAATCCCAGGGCCGACAGGTGCAGGCCATCTGTGCCAAAGCATCATGTTCTGTCGGCCATATCATTGAAAGCAGACAGATTCTGGATACCCTTGGAATGACACCAGAAGCATAGCCAATTGTTGAAGTAAATCATTTTGTCCTTGTACTGCGTTATCAGTCTGGACGATGGCAGAATGCTACTCAGGGCTAGGGCGATACCTGCCTGGGCTACAAGATCGGAGATCTATTCCATGTCTCTTTACATGTAGTCCAGAAAGGTACATCTCAGGGCATTCACACTAACATGGACAATGACACAGTCATATTGTACCTGTTGAGGAGTAACCTGAGTGCATAGGTTATGTTGTGCATCTGTTACCCAACAGGCAGCTGACAGTAAATATCTCCTTGTGTAGCTTGGTGAGTGGGACATCAGTGTGACTGCCTATAGAGCCACCTATGACTAGTGTGTTGGGTACATTATTTTGCCCTATTGGCTGTGGTTGATGGGCACACTGATTCTGTAGGCTATAAGTCATTGATGTTGTGTTGGGGGATGGGGGCTGCCTGTGTTTCTGCTTTGAAATTCTCTGTTGCCTAGACAGAGTAGTATTGAGAGGCTCTGCAAATGTTGTTGTGTTACTATGTGTGGCCTGTGGAGGTGGAGATTTAGTGAGATTATGCGATGAGTGTGGTGTGGTGCAAATGTTTAAATTCTCCACACGATTGTCAAGTTCAGTCTGGGAGAGAGAGAGCTTTACCTCCAGCATGGCTGGATATGTGTATCTCTCTCATGTTGTAGTGTTGGATGTTAGGAGGGGAGTATTGACTGTGTACATGAGACAATTTCTATATTGCCTCAAGATGCCCATATTCATCATATAGATAGGCGAGAACACTGGGAATTAACACTTGGACATGCCTGAATATATAACTATTTCCCTCTAGATAAGTGAGGAAAGTGTGTACAAGAGCTGTTTTACTCTAAGCTAGCGAGAAATATAAGTGCAAACAGTGTTTACCTGCAGGTAATGAGGAGGGGTTGGAGGGTGGCCTAATGGTTAAGGTGTTTGCCTTACAAACACAAGGTGCAGGGTTTGAGTCTCACAAGGGATAATTGGCTAGGCTTAAAATGGCTCACAAGAACAGTTAGCTTAGTACTAACCTATGAACCTATAAGGATTGAGTGCTATAGTAATTAGTAGCTCATGTAGTGCTTACATGTTCTGAAGAAATGCTGAGCATGAATAAGGAATACAGATAGGGTATTGGATAACAAACACACTGCCCCCCAACAGGTACACAATCATATATCCATGTACACTACAGAGTCCCTGTAACCATAACAATGATGGTACATGGTGCACTCAGGCTGCATGGGACATGTCCACATCCCTGGTTGTATCATACACATATGGCAAAACAGTTTTCTCTACACATACACATTATGTAAAACATAGCTTCAAGTAAGTCTGTGAAAACACTGAATGGTGCACACCAACAGTTATCACAACCCACAAAGTGGAGACACCACTCAAAATGGGAGGCACTGCACTACTACCCTGCTGAGTCTGGTCTGAAAGGCCATGAACCTTAATCAACGTATATGTTGTCTGCAGTACAGATGTAGATGACAGTAAGGATGATTTTACACTGCATATCATACCTGTGTCAGGTCATAGGACATCATCACCCATGCTATGTTCCACCTACACTCAGTATACTAGATGTACATTCTTATGTCACAGGAGTGTTCTGCCAGTGGACTGTTGACATAACCAAGACTACAAATGGTGTCTGATTAATATGTGCATATCTCACCAGTGCCAGCTACAGTAAGATAGGGTTCATTCGTTCTACTCCTCCTCATTGTAGACAATACCACACAAACAAATGGGAGGCATCTACCTATGTAAGTATGTGAATGGCTATGACCTAGGAGCAATAGCTGACTCAGTGTTGTGGACAACATACAGAAGGGGCTTTGTGGGTGAGGTGTGTGACATATGTGCACAATCTGACAGCTACATATTGCATTGTCACCGCTAGGGTAATAACCCTGTACCAATGAACTACCACCAAGGCAGCGGTCAACATAATGGACACTTAGTGTGTAAGGGATGCTGCTGTGCAGTTTACCTCCCTGAGCTAGTGACATCACCAAGCCTATTAGGTAGTCATAAGTGGCAACCCTAGTCATGACAGGGTGCCATCCATGAATATAGAGATCATTGTTCAGCCATACTCATCACTCAAGTGACCTATATCGGATCACATATCACCTTTAATGGGTATTGGCCATGTTTGTATGGCCGACACCAGCCTTCACAATCCTCATCTCCATTATGTAGCATGATGCCTACCCTGCATAAAGACATGTGCAACACTGTGATGTTGGACATGCTACACATACATATCCTGATATCAAATACATATACCATGGACATCCACCTCCCTAGTACAAGAATCACCACATGTTGGACAGATCCTTATGCCAAACATGTTACATACTCCTGCCATACTATGCATCCCTGTCCAGCAAAGCTGCACATTTCACCTCTGTCAGACATGGTGTAATGACCGCATGGTAGATTTATCATTAACCATGTGGATCAGTTATGTGGCACTGCTTCAGCTGGCGCCAGAAACACGGATGTTGGCTACAGCTAGGTAACCTTACATCCTAGGCTCATGCATGGCCCAGGGCATACAGACTACTAGATGACCTTGGCCGTACATGCTATAGTTGATAACCATCCATGCAAATACCATCAAGCTAGCCAGTGTCCCATGTGTATCACATGTGCAACACAAGCAATACATGGCAGGATGTTGAACTGCTGTACAGTGCCATGTAGATGTATATGGCAAAACACATGCATGTAAAACCTTCCATATGCATGTCTGCAGTGTCACAGGTCATGTCCGTTAAGGCAGTGTAAGTGTTTATATGTGACATATACACAGCATCAAGGTTGGCAGCATTAATGTGGACACATCCAGGCATGTGCTGATAGGTAAGAACACCAGTACAGGCAAACAGACATGCCCACATCAAAACAGCATCCACTTGGAGTATGAGCAATGTAATCAGGTGACACACATATATGGTGATAATATCCAATCCCCATTGAGTGTTACATGTGTGTGACACAAACATGTCAGTGGTGTCAGTGTCATGAAGATTTGCAAAGACAACTATTTATATGTAATAAATGTGATACACATGTATGTGCAACTGTATCTCCGTGCATCTCTGAGATACTCTGACCTGTCTCCATCATTATGTCTTCCAGGTATGCCGCGAGCGAGGCTACCAGCCTATACACGCTTGGAGGATGAGGCCCTCATACCTTTACTCCAAGACAACTATGATGCCCTGTTTAGCCATGTGCCACAGGATGCACAGCAGCAGGATGACCTGTGGCAGGAACTTTGCAGGAGGGTTAATGATGTGGATGGCCATAACCGCACATGCCAGCAGGTATGCAGACACTGTACAGACCTAATAAGATGGGTAAAACAGCGTGCAAATGCAATTGCCAGGGAACAAGGTGCAACAGGTGGTGGGTCACCAACCCAGCCCCCACTCACATGTACCAAGGAGCTACTGGACAACCTGGGGACAATGGCAGAACAGCATCCACAAGCCTTAGTTGACATAGTGGAGGTGCGTGTCTCTTAACCACCGAGCCTGGAGTTGCCTGGTAAGTCACTACTGCACATATAACTATTATATCCCATATAGTTGCATGTGTCACTATACAATATGTAATGTAACATCATATGCAAGGCATGCATACACACATGCTGCATACTATAGTATGCTACTCTGTGTATGCACACATGTGCATACTCCATAGTATATCCTATTGCACTGGCGAATGTGTTAATATGCACATTGCATCCTGTAGCTGTCATACAGGCATGGATAATGATCATACTGGTGTGTCACCCCTATATAGGTACCTCAGGCATTCCGCTAAGACAGCAGCCCATTGCAGGTGAGACAGTTATAAGTATCAGGCATGTTAATGCACAGATCTATTTACCATGTGGCCATTTAACACATGTACACATAATGTATGGTCCTGTCACAATATACAGGTCGCACCTACAATCCATCACAATGGCTACCCATGTGCAATACTTACAAACTATGTGAAACACTGACATGAAACCTCAAAACTGTCATTGCTAGATGTGTGGACAGCTGTGTATACAATGGTGGAGGTGTTGTTCAATGCAGGAACATGTACTACATATCAGAACTACACATGTGGGGTACACAAACAGTACTACACAGTGAGCTGGAGTATGGGCAGCCCACAGGGTTCACCGGTGTGGATTATACCCCTGCTATGAGTGCACACATTGTGATGTGCCATCTGACATGTCCATGACATATAGTGGGCCGGCTGCAACATCGACTCACTATCCCGTAAAACATACCCCACATACCAAACATACAACCCTTTGTCTGCATAACCCTGTGGACAGTGGAGTATATGACATCTATGGGTGTATGTCATATGAGACAAGACAGACATGTGAGATAGACAGCCATCACAACCATTGGGCCAACACATGTTCACACATGGCCATTGAGGATGGCCAGAGACATGTAGCAACACACAGTAGATGTGATGTGTTTGGGTGTACACCCTGTTGTACATTGGCTCCACATGGTCCAACTATAGCTGTGTTGAATGGTTATATTGCAGATGTGGAACACAAGACATCCTACAGGCCTGTGTACAGCTTGTGGAGACGTAACATCATTCGACCACATAAGATGTGTTGAACATCATGACTGTGTCACAGCATGACAGTAGTCACCTGTACAGCATCCACATACATACACAGACAACCACATCAGGCCACAGATACAGTACATTTCCCTTGCTGCTGTTGGACATCATTGTCAGCCGTGCACCTCGTGTGTGAGGTACACAAATGTCATGTGGGACATGTGTGGACATGGTTGTCAGGCAGCTAAAATATGTTTGCAGATGTGCAGGGATGTCAGCCGTATGGCCTTCGGTGACCTGTGTCACACATTCCACATCATGGTTTAGTGTGTATACACCTCAGCAATGTGAGTCACAATCCACAGTATATATGTACTGTGTATACACACAGTTGTGGCTATGCACTGTGTCTGTACTTCACACTGTATAGCAATATAGATGCCTCATAATACCCTGCAATGGTCATGCACATCTGCTAAATGTGCATTTTATCTGTAGGGCGGACAGACAACACTGCAATGTGTCACCATTACCCCACTGTATATGTGAAAGTATAGCATTGTGTTAAACATGTACACATGTCAATGCACACGTCAGCAGATTACATGTCATACAACATGTTAATGTCAAGGTCATATGCCACACATCAGCCATGTGTACTGTTAACCTGTGCTGGTCCACATGGTGTAACACAGGGATGCATGCTTACTACCATGATTGTGTGAAATGCATGGCTTCTGCTATGACACATGCATGCTGTTGTGTGCAACCCAGGGATGCATGATAACTACCACAATTATTGTCAGAGCTGCATGCCGTCTGTTGTATCACATGCATGTTGCATGCCTTCTGTCATATCACATGCATGTTGTGTGTCTGTGTCTGTCTGTGTGTGTCTGTGTGTGTCTGTATTGTAATGTAGAGTCTTTGTCTGCCCTCACAGGTGATGTAGGTGTGTTACCCTCCTGTGCTCCATCTGATGTTTGTGTCCCCACAGACTCTAGCAGTGATGATGAACATATGCTTGAGGCACAGGCAGGGTTGTCAGGGGCTGAATCTGTACCATTGGTTGCCATTCCACCTATATCCCCCTCATCCACGCACACAGATCTCATGCCAACACATACCCCATCACCAGTTGCCATAGAGGAAGGACAGTTTGCATGTGGTAGCTTTGAACAGGAAAGTGTGGAGGCTATGGAAGGTGTCAGGCAAATGACTGGAGATGGCCTACAAAGGCATGTGGCCAGTGCTGCTCGTAGGAGGACCTCTGGCCGACATGCCCCTGCAGGACAGAGCGCAGCAGCTGGTGTCACCAGATGCATGTTTCAGGCTGTAATGGTAGCACAGGCACGTGCTGAATGGCAGAACAGAGAAGGGCAGAGGCTTCAGAGGGCTGCTATCCATTCTTTAAACAACAATATCCAGGTAATGCCAAATGATCAACAGCAGATTGCTGAGGTTTTGGACAGACGATTGGGTGACATGGTTGGAATCCTTGACCATGACCTGACAATCCACGAGCATGAGCTGTCTGTGCTGGAACATCTGGTAGGAGTGAGGCGTAGGGCACATGGACGTAGGTAAGCTATGTCACATGGAGCAGGTCTACGTGACACCCATAGTGGCGGTAGCAGCAGCAGTGCAGCTGGTGCTGCACTGATCCCACCATGACATTGCAGGCCACGTGCACGTGGCCCTGAATGGTCCCAACAGGGACACGGTTCCATTGGACATTTGTCATCGGACAGTACCCAATCTGCACCTCTGCCTGGTAGTGCATGTGCAACCCCTGGCAGGCACAGATCATGTGGCCGTGGCTGAACACTGTGAGCTGTAAAACCTGGTCTGTACAGTCTGGAGCTGTCAATAATACCCCTGTGTAGGCCAGACACATGGCAGAACTGTATGCACACATACACGCACACATCAGAAACATCTGTAGGGCACCGCAACACACACATGCATAACAACCACGCATGGCCAATTAGATCACGGGCCCTAACCCACACACATGATGTCATCCACTGGTGCAGCCTAGGCCTCTGGCAAAGATTATCACCCTGTGCATATGATGATGCCTGTGCCGCATCTCTGTCATCCACACCATCGGTGCAGGGACATGCTCATATGGTCTGATGCACAGGGTGAACAGAATAGGGAGATAAGTGTAGATTACAATTGTTGTGTACTGTTGACATGCAGCAGATATACCATGTAGCACAGGTTTAGAATGCATTGTTTTCTGTTCACAGTATGTGTCTTGGTAACAACAGTAACAGCATGTTGGTCATGATGTGCTGCTTCCCTCCTTCAGGCCTAATTGCATGTGCCATTGAGTGTCAGTATTTGCAGTTAGTTTCCCATGTGTAAATGTGGACTACTCACAGGTATGTAGGCAATACCAGCATGCTATTTGTATCCTCAACCTCAGTGTTAGAAAGGCTGACATTCCAAAGATGTCTACACATCTACTGATCCAGGAGCATGGGAGCTGTGTTTTAAGCTTACGTGACATCCATACCGGGTGACATCACAGGTACAGTTACATGGGGTGGGGAGTTTACATAGCAGTCCAGCTAATGACAAGAGTAGACGCCAGTTGATAGCGTGAGGCCTCACTGTGTAGCAGTAATACACATTCACATTACAGGATGCAAACACACAACTACACACACACACACACACACACACACACACACACACACACACACACACACACACACACACACACACACACACACACAGGTATTCGCACACATGTATTCAGACACACAGTAACACGCCCATACTCACGGTGTCAACGACACTGTAACACACACACGCACACACACTTGATAGTGTTGAGGTGAGGACCCCTGCCTATGTGGTAATCACCATTACAGTACTGTGCACCTACATGACACGACACAGAGAATACACATGTACAGGTAGTCAGTAATGCCTAAGATCGACGTCATCAACAGGGTAGTAGATTGCATCACCTGGAGGGGTTAGGGGTCCTATCTGTTCACTATGGTAACATACATCCTCACTCCATGGACCACACAGCCATACGTACATACATAAACACACACACTGTGGAGTCCACAATTTAATGCACATATGTCATGCACATACAGATAGCACACATGTGCGTGATACACACCCCATCCCTGCCTATGTCTTGCTTTCTACAATGCGGTATGTACAGATCTCTACAACAGTGTACAGGAGAGTTAGTAACAATTGGGATGAATTCCCCACCATACGTAGCATATATGGACAAACAAGCAAACACACATGGCAGTACTGTGAATCAAACACCTGCTATCTTATGATACATATGACAGACATGCAGCAGTATTGCCCACATTACAATGTGTACCGACGCTACCTTTGGCAATTGTTCTGATATATGCACACGGGAGGTCTTAAGTGTTACAGGTGTCAAGTGATTTACATTCAGTGACACCATGATTGCTGTGTAGGTTGTATGTGTTCCCCTTCAATTAACAGAACCATAGCTTAGTGTTTGCACATGTTATTGTAGAACTGCTTGTGACACACCTGTGAGCTGTCCTCATCAAACATCCATCTGCAAAGATGCCTCACCACTTAGTTATGTCCACACATCCTTCCATACCTGATGTACATCTTACCGTACTGTCAGCATATCACCATATACAGTTGGCAATGATGGGGCTGCATTGCAACTGCATGTTGTAGTAAGACACACGTCACTTGCAAACATCAGCTACTACACATGCATGGTGTACATGTGTGTAGGTCCTACATTCCTGTCATTTTGCCATGTTTGTAGGCATTGCAATTGGTGGACATGTGTGATGACATACACGACACATGGACTGTTGTATGATATGATAGTTGTCATGGGTAACCAGTACAGTGGGAATGTTAACTCAGTCAACATTGATATCACACCTTATGTACTGTTAGCATTCAACAGCCATGGACCTACCTTCCATGTGCATGTGTGTAATTGCTGTCGCCACCTGTCTGCACAAAGGACAACAACAGCTATGCTATATACATATGTGTTGTGTGTGTGTGTGTGTGTGTGTGTGTGTGTGTGTGTGTGTGTGTGTGTGTGTGTGGCATGTACATATCCACGGCAGGTACATGTATGTCATATCCAAACATGAGGGTGTTTACTGGTGTACAGCAACAGTCATCTATTACTGCTGTATATGACCCAGGGCCCCTGTCATATGTACAGCCGACCTGGTTGCGAACAATGGTATCATTGCATTGCATAACACATGATGCAACTGTGTCAGTACATGGGTAGTCTGAACAGTTGATGTAGAGCTAGGTACAGTCCACTGGTCATGGGTCACATGGTGTTGTACTATTATATGTCCTACCACATGTCTGGATGTGTGTTGTTGGTCCAAGGACATGGTGATGTCTGAGGGCTACATCCTAGAATGCGGCTTTTGACACTGTGATCTGCACCTGACACATCTGTGATGCCTTTTGAGGGTGTACTGGTCAATACATGTGAGTGGCCTTCATGTATGTGGGGACAGCACCACCTGGAGTGGTCCGTACATGTGTTATGGCCCACATGTCTGGTTCCGAGGTATATGGTGGTAGTGCTATTGTGCACAACTGAGCCTTCAGCCAAGTGTTCCTCACTGCACAGATGTCAGTATTCCCCATTGTTGGATCTACATTGGGCAGCTGTGATTATGAACGCTACACATCTAGCACTGTTTAGCATACACATACAATGCAGTTGTCATCTAGGTGTCAGGGTGTTAACCTGGTCTCAGGACATTCGACTATGAATGGCACTGTATGGGCGAAGTAGCCACTCCTGGCAGGACATAAACATGGGTGGTAGTAGTGTGCCAGGTATAGATTGGTACATCTAATGTGACAGACAGCAGCAGATGTTGTGTAGAAGACTGGTGTCAGATATATGTAGTGCAGCATTCCTGCTAACAATGACAACTATCGACACTGGAGT
Organism: Protopterus annectens; assembly: GCF_019279795.1. Classification (NCBI taxonomy): domain Eukaryota; kingdom Metazoa; phylum Chordata; order Ceratodontiformes; family Protopteridae; genus Protopterus; species Protopterus annectens. The sequence goes on along the minus strand of NC_056732.1, from coordinate 1,167,730,538 downwards.
CCATTACAATGTGTTGTTCATGTCTAACTGTAATAGCATGGCCACTGTGCCCTTCCATGTTTAGAATCAGACAGCATACAAAACAGCCCTGTGCTACTAAGTGTGTGAGCATGCCCAGTATAACGTTGTGTAGATGGATACATAGTGCTTTCCAAATGGCCGTGTGCTACTAAGCATGTGAGCATGCCCAGTGACACCTTGTGTTGTTTATGTGCCTCTATGTGTATGGGCATGGCCATTGTAACCCTTTATAGTGATAGTAGTCATCCAGTCAACAGATGACCATACTCCACTTCAGGATGGATTCCTACATTGAACACACAGGTTCACAGGTATGTACTTCACAACTACCAGCATCCATGTCATTCTCCACATTCCTAGAAGGTCATACTGACAGTCTTGAAAGGTGTTGTGTCTGTGGTATTGTAATAGTGGTCTGTAGAAGGGCAGTTGTCCTGATCCCACCACTGGCGTGAGTGTTTGTCTCTGTCTGCCTGGGGACAGAAATGTGCTTTTAGACTGCTCACACTCCATACAATCCCTATCGCCATCTTTGCCAATGCTGATGATGTCACCCACCTAGAAGTACACCTCTGGGAGTGCTGTGTCACAGTAATCTAGGTAGTGTGTTCTATAACTGCATAAAGTTGTAGTGTGATAAGGCAGTTAGGTCGGTGTTCTCATCCCAACTATGCCAACTGTGTGCGTGTGTGTGTGTGTGTGTGTGTGTGTGTGTGTGTGTGTGTGTGTGTGTGTGTGTATGTGTCTCCATCTGTCTGGGGACAGAATAATGCTTTTAGACTGCTCACACTCCATACAATCCCTATCAGCGACTTTGCCGATGCTGATGATGTCACCCACCTAGAAGTACACCTCTGGGAGTATTGTGTCACAGTAATCTCGGTAGCGTGTTTTGTAACTGCATAATGTTGTAGTGTGATAAGGTAGTTAGGTCAGTGTTTTAATCCCAGCTATGCCAACTGTGTGTGTGTGTGTGTGTGTGTGTGTGTGTGTGTGTGTGTGTGTGTGTGTGTGTGTGTGTGTGTCTCTCTCTCTCTCTGTCTGTCTGGGGACAGAATAATGCTTTTAGACTGCTCACACTCCATACAATCCCTATCAGCGACTTTGCCAATGCTGATGATGTCACCCACCTAGAAGTACACGTCTGGGAGTGTTGTGTTCCAATAATCTTGGTAGCGCATTCTGTAACTGCGTAATGCTGCAGTGTAATAAGGTAGTTAGGTCAGTGTTCTAATCCCAGCCAGTCCAAGTGTGTGTGTTTCTCCCTATGCCTGAGGTCAGAAATATGCTTTTAGACTGCTCACACTCCATACAATCCCTATCACCGTCTTTACCAATGCTGATGATGCCACCCATCTAGAAGTACACCTCTGGTAGTGCTGTGTCCAAGTAATCTCAGTAGCGCATTCTGTAACTGCGCAATGCTGTAGAGTGATAAGTTAGTTAGGTCAGTGTTCTAATCCCAGCCATACCAACTGTGTGTATGTCTCTGTCTGCCTGCGGACAGAAATATGCTTTTAGACTACTCACACTGCATGCAATCCCTATCACCATCTTTGCCAGTGCTGATGATGTCACCTACCTAGAAGTACACCTCTGGGAGTGCTGTGTCCCAGTAATCTCGGTAGCGCATTCTGTAACTGCGTAATGTTGTAGTGTAATAAGGTAGTTAGGTCAGTGTTCAAATCCCAACTGTGTGTGTCTCCATCTGCCTGGGCACAGAAATATGCTTTTAGACTGCTCATACTCCATGCAATCCCTATCACCATCTTTACCAATGCTGATGATGTCACCCACCTAGTAGTACACCTCTGGGAGTGCTATATCCCAGTAATCTTGGTAGCATGTTCTATAACTGCGTAATGCTGTAGTGTAATAAGATAGTTAGGTTGGTGTTCTAATCCCAGCCATGCCATCTGTGTGTGTGTGTGTGTGTCTACGTCTGCCTGGGGACAGAATGATGCTTTTAGACTGCTCACACTCCATACAATCCCTATCGCCGAATTTGCCATTGCTGATGATGTCACCCACCTAGAAGTACACCTCTGGGAGAGCTGCATCCCAGTAATCTCGGTAGCACATTCTGTAACTGCGTATTGCTGTAGTGTGATAGAATAAACAGGTAGGTGTTCTATTCCAAGGCATGACAAGTGTGTGTGATTGTCAGTCATATTCTATGTGCTGGCATCTGTGAGTGGCTAGCTACTGGATGTGTTGAGGAGTGTGTTTTATTGTTTTCCTATATAGTGGCCATAAATGTCGCAATTGGCCAAGAGACTGGGTTGGCAAGACATACCCATACATTCGGCAATAGGTCTGGTGAGTAATGTCAGCAGCCCTAATCTTACCCTGAATACAGCTGGAACCCATGTGATGCACAGAAACACACTTGCCTTGATATTAACACCAGTACATAATGCAGGAGGAGCATGTGGTTTCCTTTTCATTCTTTTCTAATGCTTTGGTGTCACATGGTTCGCTGTTGAGATATATATTCTATATCTACGTATGTATCTGCATATGTGTGTATACATATATATATATATATACATAGCTGGGTGCAGGACTTGAATACAGGTGAAATCATGGGGGTGGGTGTCAGGCATACTATACGTGGATTGGAGTCCTGTGTCTCGGGATTGCTCCTAGCTTAGCACGCCTAAGCTAGGGGTGTAGCTATACCTGCCTAGTGTAATTGGGAGGGACAACAGCAATAGGAGAGTAATCAAGGTGAACAAGCTGGGCAAACAGGTGATATTTATCAGAATCAGCAGATTACAGGCCCAGCAGACCAGCCCTGCCCAGAACACTATGATAAAGTTAGCAAGCACCTTCCACTTGGCTTTTTCCATGCTCTACACCACCAGTGTATATAAATATATGTGGGGAAAGTTTAACAAACAAACCTACGAAATGAGATGGGCTGCAGCAGGCAACATAGACCAACATGTGCAAGAGGCTGAGGGTGGTGAGGATGTGAATGCTGCCGATCAACCCTCAGTGAGGAAACAGAGAAGACTGTACAGACCCGGGGTAACCTACCAGAGGCTACATGAGCTGGAGATAGTGGAGTGCTATAGGGTGGACAGAGACCTCCTACAGCAAATTGTTGAGCTGTGCTGGCCACACCTGACACATCGAACAGACCGAGGGGAACCCATCCCAGTGGATACCAAGGTATGTGTAGGCCTAGGTATACTAGCCACAGGTACCTCCCAAAGCACAACTGGGGATATCATGGGGATCTCACAGGCATCTGCAACCAGGTTATTCCACCAATTCCTGGATGCCATGTCACCACATGCGAGTGAGTACGTACATTTCCTTAACACATGTGAGGTGTTGACCAGCAATATGGGTCTCTTCCACCAAATGGCAGACTACCCTGGGGTAGTGGGTGCTATAGCCTGCATGCACGTATGCATCAAAGCACCACCCGGTGAGCAGGGTAGGGCCTACATTAACCCCAGGGGCATCCCCTCCATCAACTGCCATGTTGTATGCAATGCCCAGGGCATTATACTGAATGTGTGTGCTGGCTGCCCTGGAAGCTATGATGATTCCGATATATGGCATCTGACGCAGCTGTACCACAGCTTTGCCAATATGGACATCCCCTACAGTCACCTAGTGGGGGATGCTGGGTACCAACTGGAGCCGTGGCTGATGATACCCATCAGAAATGCACACACACCTGAACAACAATGCCATAATGAGGCACACGTACAGGCCAGACATATAATATAGTGCGTGTTTGGGATGCTCAGGTCTCGGTTCCAGTGTCTGGACACATCTGGTGGAGCCTTGCATTATTCATCAGCTACATGCACCCAGATTGTTTTGGTATGTGCTATGCTACACAATATGATCCTGCGGAAACAGCTGCAGCAGGAACAGCATGAGGCAGGGCCACACAACCCCCCAACAATGCCAAGGCCTGTACAGGCACAGAGTGACTCAGAGGAGGAACAACCTGAGTCGGACCCAGTAAGGTGGAAGGAGGCGTGCCCAGTATGACCTGGCCTTGGCAAAGAGGCAATGCATAGCATATGCACTGACACAGTAGGGACCCAGGGAATTTCACCCTCTCTGACTCACACAGACAGTAAAAGGGATGCCAAACATGACACTACCTGTGCTCAGCCATGTATAGGGAGTGCACTCTGTGCAACCAACATAGGCAGCCCTCCAGCACCATCCTCATGTCTGGCACACCCACAAGGTAAGTCAATCAACTTACTAATTGGCAGTTGTATTAGAATGTGTTGGTACCTGTAGCTATGGTATAGATGAGAGCATGCAAGGGAATTTGGTGGCCGAATGTTAAGGCAGCAGACAGTAGACATCCATAGTGGCACCATGACATCTGTAGCACATACATGGGTCACCATAGTAGCCAGTAGTACACAGGGTGTCATAACCCACTGCAGGTAATGGGCTAAGCATCATGTGTCTCCATACAGCCCACACAAGTCTCAACCAGCTGGACAGGTGTAGACCGACACAGACAAATGCTGAACTATGGCCTCTGAATGTGCCCTATGGATAACCCCTTCCCACAACCCCACACAGACAGACTACAGCAGGCCAGGCAGTTGGATGTAGGTTTTGAAGGCTAGGAAGTCAGAACTAGTATGTTGGTAATTAAGGCTAAGATCTGTAGTACCCCAATATGTGTCTAGCTATCACAATAGGTAGGTCTAGACATTGAAATGGAGTGCCTGACATACCACTACAGTACTAGCAAATGTGTACATGTGTCAGGTGTGCACCCCATCCAACATACACCTACACCAACAGTCAGGTGCCCCCCCCCTCTCCTGTGTAGGAATGTAGATACAGCAGGTGTCCCCCCCACTATGCAGAAATGTAGCAACAGTCAATGCCACATGACTGATGGATACCCTGCGGACACAGCATGCCACCTGTCAGTGTACAACACAAAGGTCAGCACCACATTACAGATTTCCTAGACATGTAACATGCGATACAGCTGGCCATACTGGCCATGCTCACACACTTGACGGTATGACGGCAATGTCAGTCGACAACATACTGAATGGTCATACTGGCCATGCTCACACACTTAAACGCATGAAGGCCAGGTCTGCAAACACAAGTGGTCCGATCATATCTGATGGCACATTCCTATACTGCTGAATGACTGCACTGTATGATATGTTTGTGTTACTGTCCATTGTCTATATATCTTCCATGGCGTATTGGTCATTCACATTAGCTGTGTGCACAGGGTCCTGGTTCCAGCCCTTGCAAAGGACATTCATTTGCTTGCAGGGCAGAACAAGGCCATTAGATATGGATGGAGTAAGGCACATTAAAGCAGTTTGGAGCGGTTGTGTAAGGGTTTGCACAGTGTTAAGCACTGCTGAACTCTAGTTACAGCTTCTTACACTTGGTTAGCCTCTACATTGCTTTACCAGTGCAATACTCGTCGCCAATCAGGCTTACAGCCGCTTGCTCACACACTTGCACATGCACCAACATTGTTGCTTGCATGTGTCACTCACACCCCTGGGTGGGAGCAATGACCACAATATTGCCTTGTTGTACCTATTACATCGGACTACAGGTCTACAGTATCGGGAATGGCTGCACATTAGGTGACGGAATGGCGTTCGACTGCACGGTATCGGCGGCCTGTCCAGTGAATTAATCATTTTATTTGTGTGTTCCTCATACAATCTGCTCTCATCTGGCTGATACATGGGTACTGATATTCTTCAGTACAGACAAGTAAATGGCTCTTGGGAGCCACATCCATCTGCCGAGTCATGCTAGCGCATACCTATTGTATGTTTGCCACCTTGTAAATTGTCCAAGGTGGGGCTTTAGGGTTAAAACCTGTCCCACTTTGCGAGGGACAGTCCTTCTTTAGGCAGTTGTGTCCTGCGCAAATAATCAAGACATAGCAAATGTCCTGATTACAGGACAATATTATATTCTACATTTCTTTAATAGTTACATTAAACAGTTATTTTATATATGACACTTCTAAATGTTATGTGAAGTAGCATAAGCAATTAGAATGTTACTAGACTAACTTTTATTTGTGCAAATAAGTATAATTCTGTACTATGCGCAGCTGTAGGTATGTTTCATCCTGGGAAGTCTGACATTTCTACAGAACATGTCCCACTTTGGCCATTTAGAAAGCTGGCAACCCTATAGGACCTGTATGTAGAGATGTCAGAATTTGCAGGGCAACACATACCCCCAGCCAGTAGAAAGGAGAGTACTTTACTGATTTGCCTAAATAAAAGAGTATTCTTGCATTATTATAGTTGCTTATACTGTTTCTTATAACATTTATGTGTTCCAGATACAAAATAATTGTTTTATGCAACTACTGCATACAATTTAGAAATTCTTTGTCCTAAATCACAGGACATTTGCCATAAGTCCATTTATTTTGCAGGACACACCTGCCCAAAGGGTAGTGTCCCTCGCAAAGGTGGACAGGTGTTAACCCCAACCTATTATTCTATCATCTTTCTAAGTTCTTTGGCGGAATATGTGCTTTCCGTCACTAGCAGACCTCTCATACGAATAGGGAAGAGTGATCACTGAATCAGGGACACTGCATAACACCCTCAGGGACACATTTCAATGTTTGGTGCTATTAACCTGACACACTGACAGTGCCAGAGCATATGTACACATACACATTATTGTCTGAGGTACATGCTGTTTATGACTCTTACATGTTGTCATTATTCATTAAGTGCATTTCGCAACCTGTCCTAATATCACTAGTTCTAGGGGGGTTTAGTTGGGACTGTGTTACATTATGATTTGTAATCACGGACATCCATAGTAATCGGGGACAGGTCAATGATATGGTCCCTATGTGTTCCCCCAATGATTTACGGACTATCCAGTAGATATGCTCTTAAGGTTTGGGAGGTATGGGAATCTGCTATACCCACATCAGAATATTACGTAAATCCACGGGGCGGTCCTAATACGTCTCTGCCAGCCAACACCTACACACCTAGGCCCATAATCGCATACCCATAGTTCCGCTACCTGACACTCCTCTACAGCACTCATCCTTACTGTGAGCGCAGGTGGGGTGTGAACACACCCCTACACACTGGCCACTCTCCCTGTGTCGGGACACATGTCACACTTTGTGTCAACCCATGTGATACTAGGCTTGCACAACCTACTGCTCCATGTACAGATACATCCTGGTCGCATCAATCATTACTGGGCTTGCCTAGAAGAACAGAATTTTTGATGTCCGACAAGGGACATCGCTGTCCATGTTTAAAGTGTAGACCTTGTAGATCTCTCCCACTGGTAGTTTGCTGCAGGTGGTTTGGGAAGCAGTGGTGCATTTACCTTTATTGTGTGTCTGTATGTCTCAGCGGCCTAGCTGGGGGGGGGTGGAATTAGACGTTTGTTTATTGGACCTCCCACCAACATATGCCCTGTTGGAGCATATGTTACCCGTAACTGCTGTAACATAACCTAGGCATATACATGTGTATATTTAATGTAACCTATAAATATATATATATATATATATATATATATATATATATATATATATATATATATATATGTACATTGATATATATAGATATATCTGCATATGTATGCATACATGTATATTCATATCCTGCTGTCTAGATATATATATATATCTATACATCTGTGTGTGTGTATCTATATCTATATCTATATATATATATATATA